>NC_031768.1:34947581-34980333 GCF_001522545.3 Parus major
CCTTCCCGCACCTTCCCTTCCCTCACATCATAAATGACTCTCCTGTAACAATATTGTATTTAATAAAATATTAATACAATTGTGACTTATATTTTATGTGATGAAAGCACTCAGAGTTGTGGGAGGATGAATGTTTTCATAGTTATAAACCCCCTGGAGATGAGAATATTATTTATCTCCCAGCTCTTTACCAAGGATGTCTCTGACTTCAGTCAGCATAGCCATATGCTTAAAGGTGATGCACATGCTGTTTTGTTCTGCTGATAAGCCCACCTCTATGTAATATTTTAAATCCCTGGAATGTTTGGGTGATTTATGCACAATGAAAGATAACTAGAATAGTTTAAAGTCTTTTTGGTTGTGAAGATTTCTGTTCAAATAGTCCAGATGAACCTGTTATTATACAAATAGCTCATCTTCACAGATATGACCTTCATTTCTTGAATTGTACTAGCAGCCACACTATTACTCAACTCCAATTCATGAATAGCTCTTATGAAAAGGAGGAAGAAAGACTGAAAAGGAACTGGTGAGCTCTGTGGGCACTGAGAGTAAAGCTGATTTACTACCAGTCATTCAATGCTAAGATGCTTCATCATCTGGAAAGTGATACAGTGCGGTGATCATGGTGGAAATTCATCACCTAGAGGTGGCTGCTGGCATCTGTACTGTAGGGAGCAAATAGCTGTGGAACTGGCTGTGTTGACTCTGTAAGAGGTGTGTGGCTGCAATCTGACTTTTCAGTTGGTTCTTACAAGTGTGTTGAACATTTTCTGACATACTGATCAAACATCTTTCTGCTTTCCCTGCTTTTTTGTGTTCCTGCACTTCCACAGAGCTGGAAAGAATAATAATGTGAAGTGCATCCTTTTTCATATGATCATGAAGATATGTGTGTGTGTATGTGTATATAATATTTATATATATATATATATAAAATATTTGTATTATACGTATTTAAACATTAATATATTTCTATATATATGTATAAATTTGGCTGTCAGAATGCAAGATCAGAATCTACCCTAATATTCAGGTATTATTCACAGTAGAAAGGAGTAATTTTTATTGTAGTTACTCTTAGAAATACCTAGTCATTATTCTCTCTCACCTTTCTGCTTAGCTTGGGACTTTGTAATAAATCCTTTTGACGTTTGCCAAAATGTGAGAAGAATATGATGAAGTAGCATCTTTAAAAATTAAAATAAAAAGTGACCTCAGACTAGCTGCAAGTCAGTATATAAGGCAGTAAAGATGAAACAAATTATTTTTCCAATGACCAAGTACCCTGGAAGATTTCTAAGGAAATCTTTGTTCATATGAGAGTCATTTTCAGGAAATATTTTTTAAAATGTCACACCCTCAGTTACTGAGATTTCTGCAAATGATTTTTGTTTTTAGTTTTTCAACTGAGTTGCAGTCTTTGTAGTATTTATTTTTCAGTCTAAATCCAGGATGCTTATACTTAAAAGTATAGAATTTTGTTTGTATGAATTCACATTCTTTCTCTTTTAGAGAAACATCTTTTCTTCATACATCAGCAATTTAAGACACATTAAAGCACCTATCAATGTTAAAGACCCACTCTGTGTGTTCAGTTGCATATCTTTTGTGCATGGTTCTATGACTAAGTAGAAAAATATCCATCACATGAAGTAAATCTGAAATATCCTTATAATCAAATTGAGACTTCAGGGGAAAAAAAAAAGTGAATACTTTGAAAAAAAAAAGAAAAAAAGGAAAGTGGTACAAAAGTTGATCAGCAACCTTCCCTAGAAGTCCTGCTCTCTATAATGCCAGTATTAAGAACCTTCAAGACATGTGAAAAGAAATTCTACATTTAGCAAGCAAAAGGCTACCTGAGTAAAATAATAGTTGTGCAAGATCCATGAATCTTATAGAATCATAAAGTTTTGGGTTGGAAGTGGCTTCTAGATCCACCTAGTTCCAGCCCACCTGCCATGAGCTGGGATGCCACTAGATCAGGATTTTCAGGACCCCATTCAAACTGATCATGAATGTTTCCAGGAATGGGACATCCACAATATCTCTAGGAAACCTGTTCCAAAAGAAAACTCTCTGGGCAACCTCTTTTCAAAGGCAACTTCTTTGTTGCAAAATCTTACAGGGTTCCTATTGGAAGATTACCAATTCAAATACCTTTCTAGGGTACTGCATTTTATAATTTTGTTACCTTTGTTAAAATAGATAGATATGGATTATTTTTCAAAGAACAGTCTTAAAAGCAACTTCCCAGGAGAACTGAACAGCAATGAATTACATTTCTAAGTGACAACTGAACAATGGCCAACAAATAAAAAATAAAAAAAATAAAAAAAGGAGAAAGAGAGAGATAAATAAAAACAAAGGGAAAAGGGCAAATGTAAAGAAAATGTTCAAAAATGCTAAAGCCAGACCTTTCATAGAAACAAACAAATGGTACACAATGAAGACACATTATGGAAAGTCTTCTCGAACTGGAGTGTATTACCTCCTTTCCCATAACCACTTTTGCAAAAATCTACTTTCAACTTCGACTCTTTCCTTAAGGAAGAATGAAATGGAAGCTATTTTAGAGAATAATAATCATTAAAAAGATTCAGAATAGACTAGGAATTTTAGTAAAACAGAAAATAAAAAATTACTAAGGAACCCTGATGAGTGTAGCTTTAATCCTGACTTTTGTGTTTTGTAGGAGTTCTGCTTAATTTAAAAGGTGGGTAAGGAAATCAGGATTTACTGTCGAATGAATGCACATAAAAGGCTTATTTTTTTCCAGTGAATGCAGGCAATTAGAACCTGTGGATATTCTATTCTCAGCTGTGGGAAAAGCCGTAATGGTAATTTTGAGGTGTTATACATCAAACTTCTTTTATGAGGGATCAAGTACATTGTCTTGATCATTGCCTTTAAAAACTTCTTTGAAAAAAGCAGGCTAGAATGGTGAGGAGATATGTATTGTTTCTTCTTCACTATAATTTCAAAGTGAATATGTTTCTGAAAAACAAAAGAGCATATTTCAACCTGTGAAGTTTTTTCTGTTTTACAATTTGTGGCAAAATTACATTTCTCCACTTTCTTAGTGGAATTTATGAAATATTTAGGAGGCTTATTCCAACTGTTCTCTACTTATGAAAAAGAGTGAGGTAATTTGAAAAAATACTGCAGTTATTTCATGCAGAATTATTTCAAGAGAAGCTGATTCTTTAGATTTTACATCAGTGGGTTATTATTTATTCCCTTTATAATTTATATTATTTCACAGAGCCTGCTGCTATCATTGTTTTCCAGTACATATAGACATGGAATTTCTTCTGAGTTAAAGACAATTTTAAAATAGCAATTAAATGTTTTTAAGCTAGAGCCGGATTCTTTCTTCTAGATATTTTTTTCTTCAAGAAGGACTTTTCCACATATTAAATCAATTATGAGTATCCTATATGTCACACAAAGATACCACAAGGCAGTCAAGAGATCTGAAGGTGTTTACACATATTGATCTATACCAAGGCTTAGAGAACCTTGAGTCAAAGGCAAACATGTTCCATTGAGCAAATAGAGGTGGAATCTTGGCCTTATGGACATTGGGAGAATTGTTTTTTACATTGTCTTAAATAGAAATGAATGCTCCGGCATCATCATATCGGCCCTGGAAGATCTGCAACATTATCATGGACACATAGTTCACAGAGGTTCTATGCCCAGAGGGATGATATTGCTCCACATCACCACACATTTCTGCTATTTCTTCTGTTTAATGTTCAGACTTGTGGTGAGCTGGACTGACCGTAAAGATTTACAAAATAAAGTAAATATTGTTTATTTGTTTCAGGCACTCCCCAGAGGTCCTGGAGCGTGTTGTTGGGGGCTAGTTTGGCTCTATAATGGCTGAGACTAACTTTGAGTGCTTCACAAAACTCAAAAGAGCTACAGTGGATGTGTTGGATGCTTTTACATGTATAACTTGTATTTGAGCTGCTGTACTTCCTTAGACTTGGCTTTGAATATTCAAATTCTACAGCGCCTTGCAGGACCCAGAGTGTCACAGATAGACACTCAGACAGACATTGGCATGTGCTGCAGTGAAAACAAGCCACAGTTTTCATTTCACCTCCCTTAAAAAAACAGGAAAAAATTGATCCATCATGCTCCTTCTCTTCCATGCTAAACTGAAGGTTTTTGAGGAATATTTCAGTTTGCACTTAAAAAAGAATGATATTTCAGTTTGACAGAACAACATCTCTCTAACAATTCACACACACCCTTCAAGCTCAATTATTCTATCATTTAAGGGACGTATTTTGGCTGGAATATGGTTCAGAAATTGGATTTTATTTTAACTGCTACACACCATATTGCATATATGTATAAAAAGTTGATAAAATAAATTTATATTTAACCTTCTGTTTGATTTTTTTTCCTGAAAAGTTAATTAAGTTAATTAAGTGTACATTCATTACAAAATCAAGACAGCAAAATTCTATAGCATCTAGAGTTGATGGATTTTGCTAGAGTTTTGCCACGGAAATCCAGTCACATAGTTGATGAAAGTTAAAATATCTTTTGGTTTTGTTACTATTTTATTTGAACAAGAATCAGTCAAGTCACTCCCAATTTCCTGCACTTTTTAAAAGTCTCCCATAATTTTTGAACCTTGAGGAAGGAATTCCTGTTCCAGTGGATAAGTAGTTTTTGCTCCTTGAGGAAGTGCCTTTGTTTAATAATTTTCCTTATGTCACACTTCTGCAAATTAATATAGTGACTTTAACATGCATCTCTTCCTTGCTTTATTATGTCTCCCTTCCTCACTGAAGTCATGTTCTTTAACCACTTTTACTACATACAAGATCATGATCTGCTCCTTGTTCCGGTAGATTCTCTGGTTTATCTCCTCTGAACTTTCTGAACTAGCCTGAGCAAAACCTAGTGGAATAAAAGAGCACCATGTAGGAGGTCTAGGTTAATGCAGTGAGCATGCAGTGTGATAGCAGATGTTTTGAAGGACATGTGATATGTTTTCCTGCCTTACCACCTGATATATTTACATTCCTTAGTCATAGCATCTGGGGGTTTGATTACTCCAAATGAGAAGTACAGGAATGGAAAGAGTGCAGAAAGTAATGAAATAGATAATTGGAGAAGCTGGATACAGGAGAATAAGTTCATGAAGTGACAGGGCAGCAAGGAGGGTACACAACAAACTCACTACCTTGGACTTTAGGAGAGCAAATATGTGTTCTTTCAGTCCAGAAAAGCAGCCATATCCTGCTATCCATATCAAAGCAGCATGGCAGCATGGTTGGTGATTGTGCCCCTCCACTCTGCTCTGGCAAGACCCCAGCTGGAGCTCTGTGCCCAGCTCTGCGGCCCCCAAGATAAAGAGGACATGGACCTGTTGTAGCGAATACAGAGGAGATCAGGAAGATGATCAGAGGGCTGTAGCACTTCTCCTGAGGAGTTGGGGCTGTCCAGCCTGGAGAAGAGAAGGCTCTAGAGAGATCTTCTAGCAATTTCCAGTACCTAAAGAGAGCCTACAGGAAAGCTGGAGAGGGACAATTTATAAGGGCATGTAGCGATAGGGGAATGGCTTTAAACTGAAAGAGGGTAGGTTTAGATTACATATAAGGCAGAAAGTACTGTGAGGGTGGTCAGGCTGTGGTGGAACAGGTTGTCCAGAGCAGTGAATGCCCCATCCCTGGAAGTGTTCAAGGCCAATGGATGGAATTCCAAGCATTTTGGTCTAGTGGACCATGTCCCTGTCCATGTCAGGAGGGTTAAAACTAGATGATGTATAATTGGATTATGGCTATTCCATGATTTTGTGATCCCATCATCTTCTATTAAGTTGAAAGATAATATTTTCTTTTTATTTTTTTAGTTAGTAATAAGTGATTTACAAAAGGAGCTTTGCTATCTTTTTCAAGTTATATCCCAAAGTTCTGTGATAACTCACAGAAGTGCTTCCCAGTAGTACAGGGATGGAAGAACTAAACCTCAGGCTGTACTTACTTTCTTTGTTTCATGTGGAGTTCCTCTGTAGCTGAGAGTTTGGCAGATCTGCTTATTTGTGCCCCAGAAGCCTCCACAGGTATACATGAGCTTCACAGGGAAAGTAGTTATCATTCTTTCTCCCAAAGAAGATCTGAAGAAATTGAAATAGTATATTTCTACATGAATGCATAGTAGTACTAGTACTAGTAGTACTAGTGCAAATCTACTTAAAAAATTATTATGTTTTCCATAGTTTGACTAGGGTTTTTGTTTTCATTTTTGTTTTTTAATTCTCCTAGAATTCATTTTGACTTCTATTTTATGTATCTGATTCTTTTATGTATACAAATTTTGCGTTATTATTCACAGCCTGAGGCCTTTAGTTCTGTCTGCTGTTCTCTCATATTGCTGAAGCTTTCTGAGTTTTACGATTGACTACAACCATAACAACTCTATAAATGTCTAGTACCTTACCCCTGAATTTTTAAACCCTTCAAAATTTTAAAAATGTTCTTGTTTATAAACAGGAGAACAAAGTCTTTTGAATCATTTAGTCTTTATGTCTCCAGTAGCTGTCTTAACCCACTGAATTCTTCTTTAAATGAAAGACTGCTCAGAGTAATTCCTTTTCTTTCTACTACTTTTATGGAATACTAGTAATTAAATAAATTTAAAATGTAAATTATATGTTCAAGTAATAAATTCATTCAAATTTAAAAAAAAAAAAGTTCCCTGTGGGGGAAAAAATAATGTTTAGAGATGTTTCCATAAAACAAGAACATATGAATCATGCTTTGTTCCCTTTTGAAAAGGTTCTGACCAAAGGGAAGATGTAAAACAAAAAACACTGTAATATTTTCTTATTCTCACAACATCCTTGTGCCTGGACTATCTTTCCCCAAGGATAGCAAGGGAAGGGAACCGTTCCCTTCATAGCATGTAAAGGGAAAAAGACAATAACTGTGATGAAGCTCATTTGCATCTCCCACTGAAAAACACCCAAGAACCAGTAGATTAGATGAGTTCTTGCCTAAGAGCCAGTATGGCAGGAGCAGCCAGATTTGCCACAAGAGCTCCTACACAATGCTGGACAGTCTACTGCAGATTCCTAACAGCAAATAAAACAAGCAGGTATTTAGCTAAGTACTACTGCTTGCCATAACTTTCTGCCATACTGATAGGTTGGCTGCCCAATCAGCCATTGTTCTGTCACATTTTTAATGAACACTTAATTCTTGATATCTTCATAAAGCGTTGTCTTTAGACATGAAGTTCTCCCTGCATGTCACATACCTCTGTTCTCCCCACAGAAAAAGGGATTGCGCCTTAAGCCTTGGCAAATGTAGTATCTCAATTTCAACAATGCCAGCAGTATTGTATTCCCACAGAGAAACAGTGGGACTGACTTTTGCAGAGCTGAGGTTCATCATCTGTCTTTAGCCACCCAAGAAACCCCTGAAACATGGGGCCCCAGCTTGGCTTTCTGCATATTGCTGCAGCAAGATGGATTAGATTTATTTTTTGAAAAGTGGCTGAAGTGACTTCCCCTCTAACCTCCCCCTCTCTGTTTCCAACAGATGGAACAACAGTCCTCCTGTTCTCGGTAGGAGATATGGGAAATAGTAGAAGCCATCTAGCTGGTCACCAGGGAACATGCTGCTGATACTTGAACTCGAGCATCAATATTTTTTTCTGTACTGTTTGTAACTAGCAATCCTTTTGCCAGCGGCTGTTTTTGTGTTTGTTGCTGAAATTTTAAATTCCTTCCATCCACTCAGTTTCCTTTAGCAGCAGTAGAAACTTTCACAGGTTTCTGAGAAGCCTGTCAGTTCCTTGCAGATCTGATAAACTTTTCATTGGTGTCTTGGAGATTTCACCTTCAATGGTGCATGGGCATGTTCTAGAGGATGAAATAATACACAATCTCATGATCAAAACCAGTAAATTCTATATGGTGTTTACAATTTTTAATACTCAAATAGAATTTAAAAGGAAAAGACAGTATTTGCACTTGGTGCCTGCAGGTAATCTAATGCTTTGAACCTATGAACACATCAAATAGGTGTTATCTCATTGGATTTTCTTTCTGGTTGAATTAATTCTATTTTTGACAGGCAGGTTTTCATTTGTTCATAACACAGAGCCATGAAAAAAAATTAAGTAATTTTGATGGATTAATTTTTTTCTTCTTTAAATTTGTGACTTCCAAGCAATTCTGAACATGATGTATAGTTATAGTCATGTCAGTGGAAGTTAAAAGAATTTAATGCCTTCATTTGTTCTCAAAGAATTCAGATTTTATGTGATGTGAGACCTGTAATGATGCTGCGCATTTAAACAAAACTGCATGGAGATTCCTTAGGATGCAATTCCTTTACAGCTCACTGCCTCTCATTGATTTGGAAGGCTGCTTCACACATTATAAATGGATTTTGACCGTAGCAACATTGCATTCTCTACTACTAAAAGCTGGATTGCCTATGCAGTAGAAGCTTTGTGAGTTGCCAGAACGACTGACCTTGGATGTGAATCCATATGTCAACTTATTACAAGATGATAACATGCATGCTGAAATAGCAGAAGCTTAGTTTCTTGTTAAGAAATCCTTTGACTGATAAAGGACAGAGAGATGAACTCAGCTGTTCTTAATGATCCATCCTCAGAGGAATAGTAAAAGACAGACAGGACTGACTGAGCACTGAGGGGAAGGAGATCAGGGGTATTATTTTGTTTGGGTACCTTTTTAGCTATCATTCATTTATAATTCACAGTAGGACTCCTCTTATGAAATGCTGTGAAAATATAGACTTTTCACCAAATATGTGCATCTCACTTGTCTACTTTGGTAATAGTATAAACACAGCATGGGGGCAGGAAAAAAACAAAGAAACAAACTATTTCATATTCTAAGAAAGAGGTCCAAAATATCTTGGCAGTGACCAGCTTGTCATTTACTGCCTCTGTTTTCCTTGCCAGCATTTAAATTAAGCTGGACTAGAATCAAATCAGTTTTATCACTACCCTGCTCTAACCTTTGGTTAATCTGATAATTTTCAACTTGTTAAAATGTTTAATCTGTATCAAAAATGCATCACACTACACTTCTTGGCACATTTTTTTGACTGGTGAATAGGACCCTATTTTCTTGCATGTTTACAGAATATTAATTCCATGGTGTCTTTATGAGACACTTGGTGCTGTCAGTTGCCTAATGTAGAGATGCAAAACATTTTTACTCCTCCTGAGAAATGTGATTTATTAGATTTTTATCCAAACAGAATGCCTTTTCAATAGTGCCAAGCATGCACCATTCAAGAGAAACATTCATGAGAGATCTTCACCACTACAGTCCAGCTGTATGAGTCTACTCTCTGTGACTCATAACTCATTTCCAACACCTCCTTTTAGACAGATGAAAGAAATGCCTGCATGTGTTCAGTCTTTTTGCTCAGTGTTGTCACTGGTGACATGTTTGTCCATACCTGATGGCCACACTGAATTACTGCATAATGGCCACAGGCCAGAAAAGGTTTCAAGACTTTTCCCAGCACTATTTCCTGCTTTATGTGACATGCTATAGTTTTATCCATGTCTTTAGAAATTTTAAAACATATGAAAACTATTATTTTTATAGTTCTTTTTTAAACGTCAGCTGAAAATCAACAGAAAATTTCACTAAAATGGTTACAAAACGAAGTGAGATTTCAGATATCCAGTACACCAGACACCCAAATCAATAAATTATGGAATCCAGTGAGTGTCATACAGTTCAGACAATCACATAAGAGGTAATATGAAAAAAAATAAATTTGAGAAAGAATATTGCATCCTATGAAAACACAGTAAAATGTTAAATAAGCTGAATTTTCTATTTGTTTCAGTATTTCTTTTTGGTGAAGTTGAGTCATAGAGGAATATGTGATAGTTTTCCTCTTTTGAAAGCTGTTCTGTAAGCTCAATCTTAGCAGAAAAAACTGTCTGTAGAGGAGATCTATTTTGACTGTTATGTGGTATTCAGTTTTACCTGACCTCAAAATGCCTTTTGGAGAGGAAAGAAAAAAAATAGAGGGAGGGATCATACTTCATACTAGGCAAACTTTGAAAAAAATAAAAATAAAAATTAAATCAATCTTACAAGAGCGAAGAATTTGGAACAATTATCAAAGAAAGAGTTACAAAATATAAAATGTCAAAAGTATCTGCCTCTTCCCCTGCCTGTAACTCAAGCTCTTTCATTTGTTGCTATTTCATCTTCCCTGCAGCTGCTTCTCAGGAGATGGATTGGAAGCAGATTTCAGTGTCTCTTCCTCTTCTCAGTTCTCCAGTTCAGGTGCCCTTGTGCTGCTGCTTTCACACTTGAAGCTGGATTTGATGTATATTTGCTAGGGGCATCAAGAAACTTCTTGAAAGCATTTACTGAAATTTTCTAGGGAAAATTAGTTCATTTAAGTGTAGACATGATTTGAGGATAAACTAGAAATTCTTTCATAAGGTTCTGATGGTGGACTTTATAAAAAAACACCCTCCTATTCCATTTAATCATGATGAGGAAAGAAAGCAGTGAGGAAGATCCTACTTCTACTCTGCAATTGTATTTTTGCTGCATGTTGTGTATCTACCCAGCAGAAATATAAATATTTTATCAAAAAACATGATTTTTTTTGTTGCAAACATCACAATGACTATTTGTGAAAGAGACAATAAATCAAAGGCAAACTTATACAATTCATAATAGTGTCATGGCTTCACTTTTATCATTGGGAAGGTAGATTTTGGTTCTTTTTAAATAAGTTTTCAACTGTATAGCCAGCTTTTTTGTTGTTGTTGTTCTTTTAACATATATTACATGATGACCTAAATTTTCCTTGCTAGAATATGTAGGAGCAAAGAATAGTGAGTAATTAGCTGTTTGTGGTCCCACATTTTTTGTTGTTTTGTTTTGGTTTTATTTTAATTTTTTTAATTTTTCTTTTTTTGGGTTTTGTTTCAATAATACATAAAATTTTCAGGTGGCCAATGATAGATTAAAGACTGCTGCTTCAAATATTCTGCCAGCTAGAACTTCTTTAGAATAAAGTTACTTTAAAAGAAAGCCCTTTCAGCACTTTTTAATAGGAAAGTGTGGCTTTTGCTGCAAAAATACTTAATCTTAAGGTGGTGTTTTGTATGTCCTTTTTCTTCCTCGAGTGCAGATCCTTTTCTGTTTTCATCAATGTTTTATGAGAGGGGATGGGAAAAAGACATGGAGAATAATTTTATCAACATTTTTCACAGCTTGACAAGGAATACATATTAGAGAAAGCAGCGAAAAACTTGTTAGGTATGAAACAGCAATAAGACACGCAATTCTCTGCTCCACTCCTGTCATTCTTGTCCAAGGATATTAATAGAACCTTCTCACATGTATTATACAAAATTTATGCTTAAGAAATGAGGTATTCTATAGAAAACTGTCTTCCTATTTTTTCCCTGTAATTCCCCCACCATTACAGCTCCTCCCAGCTTGAAGCTGTTAGATGACTTTTCTCATATTGTGTTTGCATGAAATTGACTTTTAGAGTTAAATTTTAGCAGTATTTCAAATCTAGTTCCATTTTTATTAACTCAGTTTTGCTTAAAATGGTAATATTTGAGATAAAAGTTTTCACAGGCACTTTCTGATATATTTGCTTCCTCTGGAAACTATGAGTGAAAGTACATGTCTGTTATTAAAATGTTAAGATTATTTTGTGCTATATATGTATTTCTGACATATGCTGTTAGTAACTTAAACGACAGAGCAGCTGGGGGTAACAAATAAAACTTTGGGCCAGCAAATAGTGTGAAAAGGGTCATGAGGGGAGTGTTTGTACTCTCTGATCTTCTTTTTAAATTATTTGATCATGACAATCAATACTGTGCTGGGATCATACTTAGGAAATAGTCCCTGTGTGGCATGTTGGGATGCAGGCTGCCCTTCTTCCTGGGTGCCCCCAGACTTCTGCAGCACATGGGAAATGAGAGGAATTCTCTGTGTGAGGAGTTCTGAAGAGCCAGCCATGTGTGCTGCCCTGATGATGGTTTGAGATGATCAGGTAGCACTGAGCAAGGAGAAGGTTGGCTGTGAGTGAAGTGTACTCAGAAAATTCTGGAACTTCAGTTGTTTTTAAATCCAAATATATACTTTTTTTCTGTGCCTTGAGTGAGTAGCTTTAAGTGAATAAGATAAATTTAAATGCACATTGAATGAAGCACATTATCACCTGGAAGAAATATTTACATTTTTTCTGAATAAAACAGGTACCTACATTGTAAATTTCAGCTTTGAATTTTCTTTTTTTGCCCTCAAATATTCCCCTTAGATTTTTAAGTACACATGCAACATACTGAAGAGATAAGAAACACTGGCAGTTTCCAAACACCTGACAATTTTTCAAAGAACATGCTTGAATTAACTATTGGCATAAAAAAATTATGTAACCGTGCCTGTTCTTGGTAAGGAAAAACTAGGAAAAAAGTGAGACTAATAGAGGTGATATTCTTTGGTAATATTTTGAGGATGGGAAAGTTGTCCTTCACGGTTACCCAGGAAGAGATGGCAGGGCCTGACAGTGAGGTTAATAGGGCCCTGCAAGCAAGGAGAAGGCTATGATAAATGATAGTTCCTTTCTCACACTGGAAGGGCAGTCCTGAAGGCTTTGGGAATGTGAATAGACACTGGAATAGAATAAAATATCATTTGAACAATCTTCGGAGTTTTGGGGAAAGTTTGCAGCATTCTGTGTAATTTTTCTTCAAAGCATGGAATGTTCTTAGAATTTTTTTTTCCTTCCAGCTGTACCTTGATTAGACAAATAATCTTTGCTCCTCTCAGTTAAAAAAACTACAGGAGAATAATGACAGGGTTATTCAGGAAAATAACCCACCATCATATTTCAAATAATTTCTTCTTTTTCATTTTATATAGAAGAGGGAGAAACTTCAGTTATAATTAAAAATCAAGCAAAACCTCACCCAATCAAGATGTAGGCCGATACTAGATCAAAAACAAGGAATTGTTTAGGTATTTATGCTTTTAATTTCATTTCAGTAACTTTTCCGATAAGAATTAATGGAAAGTGTGTTTCACAGCCGCTGGCTTTTTGTGTGGTTGACATCTCTGTACTATTGATTCTGAAATGTCGATATTGAAAATTTGTGTGCACAGTGCTGAGTTAGTTTACTTTAGTTCATTAAATCAGAGCTCTTTACCATGGCAGAACTGGAATATAGGTATGAACTGCATTGTCTAGCTTATTAAATGGTATTTATTTAATGTCAATATCCTGAAATATAGGTCATACTTGAGGACTTCTGGAGAAGGCATACCTAGAAAAACAAACTTTAACATATGCAAGCTTATTGAACAAAATCAGGAAAACCACAAACAAACAGGACACAGAAAAAAAGACAGGGTAGTCAAGATCCCCATGTACTTTAGATGATTTTATTCTTACTTTACACTGAAAATAAAACAAACCTGGTGTAAAGCTCTTACTAAATCAAGACAGTATTTTAAAGAAAATTATTGAATTTTTTCTGTAATTTTTTACATAGTTTCCATTTAAAACAAGCTAGCAGCCACCACACACAGAGTAAATTAGAAGAGATGGCTGGGGCTGTCATCCCTACACAGAATATAAGAAATGAGGAATAAAATGAATGAGCAGAATAGCTAACTTTGTGTTAGTTTTATCAAGGAAGCATGAATTTGAATAATGCCATTCCAGTCACTTCGGCTGCCTTGTTTATATACAGTTATGCACCAATCTTCCCCTGAAATAAATGAGGCTTTAATTTTTCTTGCTAGCTACATTAATTATGCTGCTTTTACGCTTTTAACTAACGTGACTGTTCCTGTATCAAGTAATACACTTCTGTGTTATAAACCAGCATTCACAAATACCTTCATTAGGTGAGCACTTCAAAATCATTAATAACGGGAACCACCATAATCATTTATTAGGAGATACCATGCCACAAGGTTCAGTGGTTTCCCTGGTACAATCAGCAATTTTTAAAGGGGATGTATTGGTTATTTCCTAGTAAACAAAAGGAAATGGTGGTGCATTCAGTTGAAGATGTAATGTGTAGACGTAGATGTACTTTTACCCAGGTATGCAAAGTACCAAATCTCTCCAGAAGTTTTTGGGAACATGTTGAAGATGCGCCCACCCATCTTTTAAGCTGTAAAGAAGAACTGAACATTTTACCTTCCTTGTCACCACTCAAGACAAAACTCTTCATCTTTATCTTCCCTATTGCAAACAGATTGGGATGAAAATTATTATTAGATTTTTCCAGCCTAAAATTGTTGATTTTGTAATTCAACTTTTATTAAAAAATACTCTAATTTGCTCTAGAAAATAAATCAGGAGAAGAACTATACAGAATAGAGTTAAGAAATATTTGGAAATTCTATATTTTATTTTGGTCTGTAGGTGTTTGAGATCTGTAGATCCAGGACTCCCATCCATAGTTTGAGAAAAAGGTCGCCTTACAACAAAGGACACCCGTACCTATCACTCAAGGTGGAAGCCAAGGAGACACCCAGGTAGCAAATTTCAGGACTTGTGTACTGCAACGAGATGTACTGGATGAACACCTTGGAATAAGGAAAGCCAAAAGCATTGATTCCCCAGGCTTAGACAGTTATCCAAAACACGTGGCAGAATTTTGCTTGAAATACTGTTTGGATATTGTAAAACTGAATTTTGCCAACATGATTTCACATAATTTCTGGCTAGTCCATAATGGCAAATATAAAGTGTTTGGCAGGCTTTTGTTCCTGGAAATAATTTCAGTTTGACACCTGATTGTAGCCATTTGTGCTCACAGATAGATGCACCATAAACCTGATTGTGGATGCAACATTACTATGAATAGATCTAAATATTAATGTGTACTGTTAAACAATATTATGTGATTATGAGAGAGGAAAAAAGGCTCTCTCTTCCAATAAGCAGACTTATTTAATTCAAATTATATACTTAAGGTACAAACGTTGGTTAAAGGAAGCATGATCCTATTTTTTTTTTTTAAATAGGATTTTATAAAATAAATTTTGCTTTAAAAATTATGGTGGCACAATCCACCATAAAAGCTATAACTTGTTTGCTTCTTATATATTCAGTGAAGTATACCAATTATGACCACTAAAGCGGGTTATGTCTGTTTATGTGAATTTTGAAAGAAAAGTAGAGAAGCATACAGTAAATAGCTTTTGCAAACTCAGATTCAAAACTGATCTCAATATAAGGTCTAAAGCACTTGTTCCAGACATATTTTGTTTATCTGCTGTCACTGGTATCATGCTTCAGTGCAAGAGAAATTTACCTTCTGAAGAGTATAGATAGTCTAGGGAAAGAAAAGTTCTTGCTAAATCCCTTCTCAAAGCACTTCTATGAAACATGACACAAACCTAGAATAAAAAGTTATAATCCTATAGGTTTGATTCTTTCAAGTAATGGACCTGGGACACAAGGCACAATTTTAAAACAACATATTTTCAGTTTATTCATTCCTATGTTATCCTTGCTGTAGTTACTCATATGAGACTAGTTCTCAGCCATAGCGGAAGCCTCTTTATATCTTTCTAAACAGCTGCTTTTTTGGGAAGGCTATCATCCACTGTGTCTCTTGAAGGAACATTTCCTAAATTAATAGGGATTATAAAGAAAGGAAGCAAAAATATCTCTAAAATGAAGTATAAGGTCAGAGTTTTTTGAGACTGAATTTAGAATCGTATTATTTTATAGGAGGCTTCGTTTAGTTCTCTCATTCATAGAATATCTTAAGTATTGCAAAATCTGATTAATGCTACCAAATTTTCTTGCCATATATGCATATACATCCCAAAATGTTCTCTCTTTCCCTTTCACATTTTTACTTTCACACCAGCATTTATTCAGAAAAAAATTGGATATCTATGTCCATTTAGATGATGATGTATTTACCAACCACATAATTAATACAGAGATTCTTAAAGTAGAAATATTCTTTGATC
Source organism: Parus major (assembly GCF_001522545.3). Lineage (NCBI taxonomy): Eukaryota > Metazoa > Chordata > Aves > Passeriformes > Paridae > Parus > Parus major. The sequence continues at coordinate 34,963,597 of NC_031768.1, forward strand.
AAAAAAATGTCCTGGGAAAAGAAATCTTCTTTCTGATTTGGTTGCTAGGTTTTGTCACTTTTTCCCAATGTATCCTTTGATAAAATATCCTATCAAGTTTGCTAAAGGATAATAATCTAGATCTATGTCTTCAGATGTAAAATGGTGATTTTACAAGATAGCACTTAAACTGTATTGCAAGAAACAATTCACAGAAATGATCAATGAATGTTTATTTTGTGTTTATTTAACCCCATAGATGGGAAGCTGACTACAAATACCCAATTTTTCGAAGGTCTGTTCTAGTGGTGGTCACTTGAGTGGTATTCAACAGTAAAGGAATTCAACACATTTGTGATTCCCTCTTCTTTCCCAACCCTTGACCTGAGTTTATTTGTCTTCACAACACAGTTAATTGTTTGAATCTAAATATCTATTTAATATGTTCAATACATATAAGCAATAAACCCTACTCTCAGAAAGAAATTGTCTTACTCTAGCAGTGATTATATCAAATCCTAAGTTGTCTGTGCTCAAAATTAAGGACGAATAAGACTGTCCAGCTTCTTCACACAAGCTGTTTCCTGAATTTATAAGTTGCTGGTTAGTGCTATTTGCTCCCATATTTACAAGCCAACCTAATAAAATTACTAGATATTTCATGTCAGGAAATAGGAAACAATTTTCCTCCAGGCAGATGGGAGAAGATCATTAGGGAAGTGACTGCATTCACTTCTGGATAACAAAATCTGTACTTCAGCAATTCAATGCATTACTGGCATCCTTCTTATCTCCTACTCTCTTGCTGATAACCTGAGACATATGGTTCTTTGTATAGAAGTGTTAAATGTGTTGTATTTTACAGGTGTCTCACATATTTATGATAAAGAGGATAGTGCAGGTGTTCTGGAGAATGTTTTTGAGTTTAGTTCCTATTGAATTGTTTCCCACAGTTTCAAGAAACTGGATCTGATGACTGATGCAGTCTTTTCAAGCCCTGAGTTTAATGTCTTGAGGCATTAAGGAATTTGGGCATAGAATTAAGAATACCTGAGTACAGGTTCTTCCTATGCAACACGCTAGATTACAAAAATGAAATTTTAACAGACCTTTATATCTTACTGAAAGTGAACTGATAACATTTAAATCTGCAAGGTTTTCATCCTTCATCTCTTGAATGCAGTGTTGTAGCCTTTTCATGTTGAGATTTCAAAATATTTTTCAAAATAAATCTACTTCATTCTGTAGGTGTTGGTTCTCCTGCAAACACTTTAGCTAGTGGAACAAAATAACAAGCATTTTTAGCCTCCAGCAATCTAAACATTTTAAACATGGATGGAAAGACATGAAGCATGTCTGTGATTGTTCTGGACATTTCTTGTATACAACAAAATCAGTAAGAGCTAAGGTAAAAAGAGGGCCTTAGGGCTCTCTTTTAGCACTGAATAGTAATGTTTAGATTGCAAGGGATATTAGAAAGCAGACAATGTCAGAATTCTGTTCCTGTACTTTCTGGCATAACCTTGCAGGGATGACACTTGGCAGCAATGCTTACAGGAACTTTCTGATAGTGTTTAAGAGTGCAGAAAGCCATTGACAATATACAAGTATGAATGTGAGTATTTAACAGCTGAGTGAAATATCTGAAATGCCTTTTAACAAAGTCAATATTGAGTTTTTTCTCCTTTCACTTAACAATGAGATTTCTTCACAGGAATTAAAACAAAAGAATTTCAGCTTTGCAAGCTTTTCAGAAACTGTTTACATGCCTAAAATTACTGAGATTTGTTGGAAGAAAAGGAGGGAGAAAGTTGGAATCAGCTGTCTGTTTTAGCAAATGTTAAGAACCAAATAGTGAGAGAAGCCTCTGCCTGAATTAAGGGGCAAATGATAGAATACGCATATGCATATGCAGAAGTCAACAATGCAGATTTTATTTAAAATAAATGTAGATAGAGAGATAGAAAGGTATAGAAAAGGGGAGATAGAGAGAGACAGAGATAGATATCAAGCAGGAGACTGTTACCTCCCATGGATCCCATGGATCTCCTTCACATTCTGCTTCTTGGTTGTGGAATTCCTGAGGTTGTTCAAAACTTTTCATCATTTGTACATCTTAGCAAACACAGGAATTAAGGCTCATTGGATACACAGTTCTCTTATTCTGTTGGTTGAATGACACCCTCACTTCTAATGCCAATTAGTCCCCATGTTAAGTCTTTCTGGTTTTTTGAGTTGGTTTCTTGAGTTGATGAGCTATGAGTCCATCACGATCTCCCCCTGACAGAATTCCTTTTTACCCATCAGAGTGGATTTCAGCACAGTTGTGGATTTGGATTTCCTTTTGTTTGACCAGTGATATGCACATAAGCAGTTGTTTCTTTATATGGTTTGTCCCAGAGGGAATTTTTTGTCTGTATGTGTTAACCAGGATGAGCTAACCAGATCTTGCCTCCACCAGGCCTTGGGTTAGCACCATCCTGTCCCTCCATTCTGTGCTTATCCCATGGCAAAGCCCACAGAGACAGGCAACTCTGCTCTTTAGCAAACAAATCACAAACTCTCTCATTAGTGCCTAGAGTATAGATTTTCAAATTTCTTAGAAGAAATATGCAAAGGGAAACATCCTTTTCATTTGAAATTCAGTCAGAAATTGTATAATTCTCTTAGAATGCTACTCAAGAAGGAAAATAAATAATTTTTTAGGTTCATAAATGATTTAGACAAACACACAAGACATTTAATACTGTTATGAAGAGAATCTTCCTTTAAAAACTGTGTCTTCCTAAAGTGACAGCTATGACTTAAAATGCTCTGTTACTATTATCTGCCTCCTTTTCAACAGCACTGATGAAAAGCTGAAAGTATGGTAGACAGGATACAGACTGGGTGGATCTTACCCCACCTGGGGCAATACTGGTCCACTGAGTCAGTGCCTCCATAGCAGAGACCTTCATCATTCCCATAATGCTGGCTAAATGCATGCACTGGGAGGAAAACTTGTCAAGCAGTGAAGCTTACAAAGTGAACCCTTTTTGTCTCTTAATTTTGTGGAAATGAGAAAATTCAGTCTGATTTAGTCTATGAATGATTGGTGTTTCTTACATGCCCTTCTGAGATGTCTTTATTTAAATGTTGATGGAAAGGGCCCCTCAAATTTTAATGTATATAAAAAATCATCAACTAACAAGGTATCTTTGCCACTGTGCCACTGAAAATCCCAAGGAAAATCAAACCCAAGTGTTAAATGTTTATCTCAAGGGTTTCTCATTTCTAGATAGTTTAAACAGCAGCAAAATGCAATCTTAGTGATGCATGTCAAAAATATATGCTTAATTCTTGTATGCTGCATTGAAGTATTGTGAATCGTATTTTAAATCTATTGTAAACATCTGTGAAAATTTCAAAATAAAAATATCATTAATTTAATGCCACTTATTGACCTGAAACTAAAATGAAACTTCTGCTCTATCATGGGAAATATTTAGCACTAATGTTTTACTTTCAGGAGTTTATTTAAGGTTTTAATTGGAGTTTCATATCTACTGACTTGTAGGATATAGCTCAAGACTAGATTTCTAAAATAGCATAGAATATAATGAATGTTAATGAAGAGAAAATAAATTGTAAAATGCTAATATTTGCTGCAAAAGATGTATTATGTTCCTCTTCTTTGCTCTTTCTTGCTTTAGTTTCTTTGGTTGTATCTCTAGAGAGTTCCCTTTGTCCTTTTAGTGTTCTTGACTTATTCTACCTACCCTCTTTTCCTCTAGTTACAGATGCACAGAAAAAGTATTCAATTTTTTTTTTTAGCAATTAATTATTTTCCTTTGATTTCATTATTATTCTTTTTTATTTTTAACTTTTCTAAGCCTTTTTATTCAATATTATACAATAATTTTCTCTTCTTGCATTTTTCTCATTTTTCTTATGTAAATAATATTATCTTCCACTAAGATTCCCCGTTTCCTTATTTTTTTTCTGTTTTTCTCTTGTCTTTTCCTACTTCTCATCTTCCCTCAAGCTGTTGTGTTTCTCTGTGCTTTTCTTCTGTTTCCTATCATAAATTGATCATTTGTCTGCTGCCAACAAATCGTCATCTAAAAGCTGGATTTTAGAATACTGTTCTGAATCTACATCACTAGTAAGAAAAGAAAAAGTTGCAATACCATTGCTTTCATGTTATATTCATTTTGGTTGTAGTTTGTAGTGCAACACTCCAGAATACTTTTATTTTAACAGCTAATATTTATATTGTAGTGGAGCACAAACATCTCATTCTTGGATAAGTTCTAGGATGAGTATTTGGACTGCTAAGTATGGGACAAGTACAGAATGAGAAAAAATTAGTAAATAAGAGGCAATAACATTATTTTTCTTCAGGAACTATTTCTTTTATTTTTCTCTATGGTGGATCATGCTAGAGAGTGCTTAATAAAAATATGCAGGGAAAGGGATGAAATATATTCAGATGAAATCTGAAGATTAAAGTGTGATTCACATTTCAAGTTTCTATTGTCATTCAAGATGGTACTTAATAAGAGCAATGCATTGAGGTCAAGATGAAGCTCTGTAGTCAACATCACTGATAAGAGCTTTTTGAGTCTTAATTTGTGTATAATTGTGTCTGAATAGCAGCTTCTTTTTTATGTCCTTTTTTTTTTTACTCTGATTTACTAATAGTACAGACACATGAAGAATGTGAATGTAGTGCTGCGCAGAAAGCAGAAGGACCTGGAAATCACCAGGTTTGAGAGTGAATCACCAGGTGAAGAGAGTTATTCATTCACTAATTTTTCTTTGTAGAGTCGAAGCTTATTTACTGCTTTTAAAAATTAATTGAATACATGTAATGAACCCCATTCCACAGGTCACATGAATTTTCAGTAACTCTTTAGCAGAATGCATAGATCCATCACTTTAAATGTAAAAAGTTTTCCTACTGAGAAATTACAGACAAATAATAAGGAAGTGAGATATGACCATGGAAGAAGATCTGGCAGGTCCTTCCTTCCAGTCATTGCCCAAATAAAGAGAGAGCTGGGTGGGTTACCTGTTAGGTAACGCTTGTGCCTTCACAAGCAGCTAGAGAGCAAGCCTGCCCTGGTACTCAAGTCCTCTAGTTCACATGGCAGCTGGATCTGGGGATGTGCAGGACCCGTGGAGCTCCTCCTTTTCCAGCTCCAGCTCCCTGCAAGGCTAAGCACATACCCCCAGTAGAATCATTATTAACATTATTAACATGGCTACATGTTAATAATGTCAGTTACAGACTGACAAAAGTGTGTCTTTTTCAGCACAGCTCTCATCCCAAGGTGAGCAGCAGGCTCTGCTCCAGTTTATCAGGATGTGAGATAATTAGTACAGCTGGCTACCTGTTTCATAGCTACCTTTACCTGCTCATTCCTCTTCTTAGCAAGTACCTAAGCCACAGCTTCTTTGGGCTGCTAACAATGAGCACTCAGGACCCACCAGCTTGTGGTGTCTCATTCTTGCTTCTCTTGGCCAGCCAGTGTTGTCACCTTTTCCTCCATACTTGTTCTCTCACAGACACCTTGTTCCCTGCCTTTCCTTACCTTTGACTCTTCTCCTTCACCTAATAAGTTTCTCACGTCCTGCAAACCCCTGAAAACATTGCTTGATACGTTTCATGCACTCCCCCAGACCTCTGCTGCCTCTGCTTATTGAGACAGCAAGCCTCTTTAGTTTTATGTAATTAGAGGGAGAGAGCTCTGAATGGGGACAAAGATCTCATTGTGTGCCTTAGAGATTAACTATCAGATAATTTAACAAAAATTACTCCCACATGTCAGGTGGGAATTCATTATTTATTAAAAACAGACATAGATAAGCTGCACAGATAGTTTAAGGTACTGAGGAGAAAAGGGGCACACCTCTATTGAGGCATCTCTTATAGGAAAGAGATGCCTCATAGATACATATATGTTTTACCTCTAAAGGCTATATCACTTCATTCACCATAGATATAATTTGAAAATGAATTATGAAATATAAGAATATGATTGGATGGAATTCTAGTCCTATGAGGAGAAAAAATTGATATTTGAAGTTAATATAGTTTTGGTTGTTTGGAATATGATTCTATCACCAGTTATTTTGTATTAACATGTCAAATATCAGTAAAAACATTTAATTCATTTTTTTCTAAAGAGGTTATCTACATGAAGTATTCAATATTGTTTAATTTCTGCTTTTTATTTAGGCCAGGAGAAATAAAATAAATGCAATTAGAATTATGCAAGTAAATATTATTTCAAACCCTCTAGCAGCAGGAAATCACTCCATAACAAAATTATGTAACATCTGCTATCACTAGTGATCAGCTTGATAATGTTTTCTCTCTCTTTTTCATTTATCAATAAGAGGAATTTCATGGCATTTTCTGCAACAGGTTGTGTAGTGAAGAAGAAATAAAGCAGATACAAGGTATCCATGTAAATATTGAAGTGGTGAAGCAGTCTATGTTCTTTTACTTTGACACAGAAATGTCTTTGGTCTTCTTTGTACAGTAAGCCAGCTATCATCTGTTTTGTTTTATTTCTGATCTCTAGAATGACAAGAGATTGTTCAGGCTCTAATGAAATAAGCCCTTGCTTTACATTGCATCAATATTTGTGAAAGACTGAAAGTTCTATTTTCAAACTAAGGTGAAATAAAAATAAGGTGATTTTGTCATAGTTAAATTTTATATATAAAATTTTATATTTTTATGTAAAATTTATACATAAATTTTATGCATGGATTGTTTGGTAATTGCATAGTTAAACCAGCAGAGTTATGCAGCTAGAATTTATGAAAATTCATCTGTTTGGTTTTTTTTTTTGGGTCAGTTCAGCTATGAACAAAACAGGAAATTAGTGTTAGCTAAGAAAAAAAAAAGAATATTTTCCAAAGAACAAAGAACATTGTGTGTATTGAGCAACACTGCAAATATAACATGATACAATGAGAAGGATGTTAATGTGTATCTTTTGAGACATATCTGCTAGCAAACATTGATTTAATGTGTGGAGAAAATTATTTTGCCCACAAAATTCTGTATACAATAGATCTTACAAATAAAATTGCTAAAAGAAGTGAAAAACATATGTAAGTCCAGGATCAGTAGAATTCATTTTAGAAAAAGAGTCAGTTTGTTCCTAAGACTTGGTATTTACCAGGTACAACCAGGTATTTATGACTTTTTGCCCCAGCAGTGGTTTATCAGTCCATGGACAGGTCTGACTTTTGCTGGAGAAAGTATTTGTGTTATAATACCTGTATTCCTCCTTTAAACATGTACATGTGTATCAATCTTGTTGATTTTTCAGCAAGACATACCTCAGACAACCTTTGAAGAGGTTGGCTCAGCTGCCATGAGCCCATTCTAGCTGCAGCTATCAGAGGAATTTTCTATTTCTATACAACTCCTTTACATCTGGGAAAAATGTGCAGTAACATTTCAGCAAAACCAATTACGTTCACATGCTTTTTCCTTAGGAATCATTTAAAAACCAATTAATTCTACATGCCAGCTTCTAGTGAAAGCCAGAAATCTGTTGTAATTTTTATTATTTTGTTGGTACTGACTTAATGCTTCCCACAAAATTCCTGAGTTGCAAGTTACCTTACTTTGAGAAGCAATTGTTTTCTCCAACTCCAGCAGTTGTTTTCTCACTGGAGATGGAAACGGATATATAGATTTTGTATATACTCTAAGAGCAAGCAACTTGTTTCCCTTTATGTACATTTTCATTCTAGAATAAATAGAATTGAACATAAAGGAAGGAATTTATCATTTCTTATGTCTGCATTAACAAGACCTAGACTACTACAACATTGCATGATCTAGACTTCATTTCTTAAGAGTGCAAGGTCTTACTTAAGTTAGAGATCAAGACAAAGCATACATTCTCTTATGCCAGATCATTTTTGCCCCGGAGTCTTGCAAAAAAAACCCCAAACAGCAAATTAACCCACCCTAATAACATTGCAGCACATCTGGTAAGACAAAAAATTGTGCGTGCATTACAGAAAGATAACTTTTAGTCATTTGCAATTCAGCCATGTTTCAGTAATTGCTATCACTTATATTTGATTGTTTAAGGACCTTTCTCTCACCCTACACTGTCTTTCAATGCCCACCCCCCCTTTTTTTTTTTTTATATTGAGTAGTTCTTGAAATGAAATTAAGAGTTAGAGATGGCAGCATGTTGGGAGAATGGATAGATAAGCCCAAATATTCCTTCAGTCCCTAAGGAGAAGAAGCAATCAAAGACATTGTTTCTGACTCACTCAATTAAAAATAATCTACGCAAAAATGCCCAGGTTGAGAAAGCAGCCTGAAATGCTTTAGAAAGTTCTAGTTACAAAGTGACAATACAGAAAATATTACATATGGAAATAAAATCAAATATGCAAGCACATTAAGAATCGGTTCACCTTTAAAAACAGCAATCTCATTGCTTGTGTCAGAAAAACACCCTCCAAAATATGAATTCCACTTCTGACATGCAGTCCTGGCTTAAAGATCAAGGAATCTAACATCCCTGAAACATGGTAAGATATCACAGAATTGAAAGGAAATTCAGGTTGTCAGAGACTCCTGGTATTCATCAGGCCCAGACACCTCCTCAAAGCAGAACCAACTTCAAAGTAGATTAGTTTGCTTAAGACTTCTAGGTCTGGTTTGAAAATCTCCAGGAACCACTCTGGAAAACACAGTCTCATGTATAAACACTAGAAAATGGATCATATGTTTTTTTCCTTTTTCTCCAGGCAGGAATTGCCATACCAGTTTCAGCTTATTGCCTCTCTGTTTTCAAGTGCACCTCAGAGAATAGTCTGATTCTGTCTTTCCTATTCCCCCATTTTCTGCAGTGGATGAATATAGAGTAAATTACAGAGTCACAGCTTGAGTGTGCATGTAGACAAGTTTCATAGACATAACCTGAAGGGCTGTGTGAAAGCTACTCTTCTTTCCCAGCCCCACCAAAGTCAGAAGAGGACTTATGGTGAATATTTTGCAATCATCTTGTATTAATTTTCCAAGAAGAAAATTTTAGTCTCCCCTCCAATATGCTCTAGCATCCTCCGCTTACTCTTTCCCAATGATACCATTTCACCAACTGCTGAAAAAGTTAGCATTTTTTTCTCCCCTTCTTTTCTACTACACATCCATAGCATATAAAATATTGTCCTTTTATTTGTCTCAAGAATTGAAAGATGACAATTTTTTGAGTCTCACGTGATCATGATTATTTGTACCTGAAATAATTTCTGTACTGCCTTGGAGCAAACGTGCAGCTGGGCATAAGTTTTTCTCACAGCACACTGCATGATAGAGCTGGCTCTGGTGCTTCTGATTTCCCAGCCTGCTTGTTTGACTAATTAGATGTTGGGCTCTGTAGATGGTTTTGAAGTTGTTTATTCCCTGTCTAATGACATTACATGTGTCACAGCAACTGGTAATATGAGGTGCTCAGCTTAGAAAATACACAGGAAACATCTGGGGTTAGACACTGCCAGTCTGCAGAGAGCCTTGTTTTTTCTTTACCAAAATAAAGCATCCTAGAAGAGGAGGGAAAGAAGGAGACAAATAACAACATATTAATACTCAGCTTTCCATTACATACATTGCTAATACATGTTTAATATCTGAGAGAGAGGAAACAAAGGCACAACCTCTTCTTCTGCACATCTTCCCCTATTCTCCAATGTTGGCTTGCAGCATTTTATTCCATTTCGGGAAGTATACACTTTTTAGTTTCTAGCAGATATCCTAGTAGTCTGTAGCTAAAAGTAAAGGTATATTTGTAATAAAGAAACAACTGCTTTGGGTTTTCCAGTGGATTCTAGATTTATTTTACACTTTTCTCATAAAGTAGTTTTGTATTCCAAATGATCACATCTGGCAGCTGTCCAAGTAAAAGAACCCTGCCAGCTGAAACACACTCTGCCAGAACATTAATATTCATGCTGCATTTTGGTCTTCTCATTTGTGTACTTAACTCTCTGAGACACAGGAAGGTCCGTGGGGAACACTGATGTGGGAGCTTCAGCCAGTTGTGCATGAGAATTTCATTAAAAAAAAACAGAGAAGAATACAAATTTTAGAAGCATAGCCCCACTACTGCCCTTAGAGAGGTTTATTAAATAATAGCTAGCAAGCATCAGGTGGGACTATAACCTGGAAGTTGCTGAAGATGTTGACTATCCTAGTTTTACTCCAGAAGAAAGCTAGGATTGTAGGTTTGTGCTACAGCTTCTGGAAGATACTTGAGAAAATGTAATCCAGTTCCTACAGACATTTGTAATGGGGAAAGTGAAATATGTTGCACTTTCCAATTAAAAGAAACTCACAAACAAATCTCTTTTTTAACCCATCAGTGGTTATGTTAGATGAATTAGGGTGTGTTAGTTTATAAAAGCAGATTCCAATACACGTATCCTAAATGAAATTTATTGGGAAATATATTATTGATATTGTAAGATATTATTTCACAATACACTTTTTATAATATACTAATTATGAAAAAAAATTTAAAAATGTGTGATGTTATTAGCATTCCCAAAATTTATCCTTGCATCCTCCATACCTTTAGCAAAACATTTTGTTATGTTCTCTGTAAAAAAGCAAGCCATTATGTAGTAGCTAGAGGGTGGTTAGAGGAATTTTTATGTCTCTTATATGAGGAAGACTGAAACCTTCACTAGAAGTGAAAACTTCACCTAGAACACTTTGTTCCTAGAACTCAAATTAAAACTGAAGTTGGTTGCAAAAGATCCTCTAGTAAAATAACATAGATATGGAGAAAGCTTATAGTTTTTCTCTCTTTCATTCTGAATGGATTGTTTTCCAACACGTATATAAATGGTTTTTCTAGGCAAGGGGCAAGGTGGGTTGGTGAGCTGTTTTAGTGCCAGGAACAGCATGGTTTAGCATGGCCACATGTGGTAGGAAAGGCGGGCATTGTGAGGGTCCGGCTCATTGCTTACTGATCACAGTCAGCACAGTCCTGTTCTTTTCTCTAACTATGGGCAGGTTATCAGCCAAACAATTTTTCTTTCCATCAGGTAAAAGCATTTGCCTTCCAAATTAAGGAAGAATTCAGTATTTTTCAAATAAAAGAACAAGACTGACCAAATAATCCCTGATTCTTTCTCCTGTAGTCTATTATTTTAACTCCTTACTGTTTGTTAGTTTGTTAGTTTAACTTCTTACTGCTTGTCTCTTTTATATTGAGATAGAATATTTAGCTAACTTTTACTTTACTTCTTGCTGTAATTATAAAAAGGAAAAATGTAAAATAAGCTAGCTTGTTGTGTAGAGGGAAGTTTGGAAAAAACTTTTGATTACAGCCAAGATTCACTTAAACTGAAATGTGCCTAGTAAACAAAAATTTGATAAATGGGAACTGTCATGTCACCAAAATTCAGATTTTTAATAGATTTCATCAAAATACAAATACAAACAGTGGGGTGTAACTAAAATGGCCTTTTACAAGATTAGCCTTTTTTGACTTCAAAATTTTGGAGAGATTTAGCTATCATTGACAAAGACAATTATTAAAAGCATCAGACCTTTATTTTAACAGAGGGCAAAAGCATGGGCCAGGGTCCTGAGAGCTGCTAGAAGGTAACACAGTCCCTCTGAGCTTGACTATCTTTTCTGCCCAGCAGTACAAAGCAGGGATTTTTATGACAGTTTAATCTTTTTCAATCTTCATGAAAAGTGCACAGCAAGTAACCGTTAACTTTTGGAGTTCATGCATCACAGTAAGATCAAGTATTCTTTAGGATGAATAAACCTCTGCTAATGTATTAGATTTGTCATCTAAAAATGCAGCGGATGAGTAGCTCTTAAGGCATACACAAGAACATAGCATTTGACCAATATTGCTGCGACAAATTCAGCTTGTGTTATGAAACAAAGATTTAACGAATCCATTTCAGACCCTCCAACAACTTTGAAAAATTAGTTTGGTAGTTTTAGACTATTTGCAAAGACAATTTTTATTCAATGCTGAACATGTCAATGGTAAAGACCCATTTGCTCTTGTGCTATTTTTGTCAGTCACCAAAGAACACTTTTCCAATCGTGCTCTTGCAGAAAAGCCCTAGTACCAGATTAGATTTTTCTTTTTTTTAAATCAAGGAAATGTATTGTGTACTTTCTTAGTACCACAACTTTTTACATGATCAGATAGAGACAGAAAAATCTAGGAAAGGCTGATGCTAGAGTCTTTTCTCTATACTCACATACTCATATGCTGTGGAATTAGCTACAGAAGCATAGGAATGACTTGACTCCTCTCAGATACATATGCCTATGAAATTATTTATGTATTATCAGATATTCATGGCATTCTCTAGACCAAGATCTTATTTGCTTATCTTGAAATATTTTTCCAGAAGAATCTGGAAAACTTGTTTTCCTGTACTAGGTTGCGCTAAACAGATAAATATTTTCTCTTTGGCTACATAAAACTGAACACTCACTCTAGAGAAGCAGTATTCTTCTACTGCTATAGCACTGTGTAGAAATACAGGAAAGGGTTAATCCTTAAATAATTATGCAATGAACAAAGTGATCGATTTATTCATCCAGTTGGTGGCAAATGAGAAAATTAAGCACAGCAACCATATTTTAAAATAGGCTGATTTTTCCAGTCCATTTCCAATCCCTGTGTACATATATTATTAAAACAAATCCCTATTGAGCAGCCCTATTCATGCATCATAATTCGGTGTCTCCAGTTCTCAAAGCTGATAGTTGCCATTTCTTTTTGTCATAATATCATAGCTGCCTTGCTGCTCAGGCAGTCCACAGAAATCTGTATGAGTGAAATTGTGGCCTGCAGCTGCCTTGTTTTCAGTTGTGAAGGATGAAGGACCTTTACTTCAGTCTAAAAATGCCAATATTTTTCACTTTCCTTTAAAATGGCATGCAACAAGAAGAAGAGAATCACAGTGGTGGACAACAGCTGTAAATGTAGTATAACTAACAAAACCAGTGCTGCACCACAACTCCATTTCAAAACCAGTACAGGTATCAGATGTGCTAAAGCTGAGAGCAGGTTCTATTTACAAAAACTTAATTAACCAAAGTATGCCTTTTCCAAAACATGCCACTCCTCACACAATTCTGGTATATCATGTATAATAGGCCACCACCCACCCCATTGATAAAATATCCTACTTTCCAAAACAGTGGAAATTATTGCGGTAGAAAATGCATGAAAACATTTTTTAAAAAATCGCTAATGTCTCCTGAGGGAAATTTATTAATGGTCACTGCTCCATGTTGTACAGTAAAATGTGTGTCCTCTGGACTCAGTAAATTACATAAGACATGATGGACAAGCAATATGGTTTTACAGTAAAACGTCAGAGATAAATACAAAAGGCAGCTGAACTAGTGGTGAGTTCTCTGGTAAAATTAAGTCATTTATTTAATTTAGAATTATATAAATTTGTGGGGCATGGTATTTCTTAGGACCAGAAGTACATCAGAATTTTTATTAAGCAAATGTGTTACAAAGAAATATTTTTGTGGATTTGGTTACTTTCTTCATTATTTCATCAAAAGAACCTAAACACAAAACTGCAATACTTAAAATGGCTCTTGTCTTGTAAATTAAAATCTAAAAGTTATTTCTCTTAACTGGTCTTGAAAATATTTTCATGACAAGTGAAAATAAGTGTCTTTTTCTTTTTTTGGTAAAGGCTTTTCAGGTTTCTTGGGAAAAGGCAGTTTCAGCTAGGCTTGTTATTTCTGCAGCTCAGATGCTTACAACTTAAATATTTGTAAAGAGTGAGAAAAATAACTCCATTTTCTACGGCTGATTCTGAAACCTTTGTTCCCTTTCTTTGAATAGGCGTAGGCAAACATGTAATTTGTCCTGCCTTTTGTCTAACTGCAAACAATAGATTAAGTTCAGCTGAACATGCAAGAGAAAAGACAAAAGCAAACATTATCAAGCACTTTCCATTAGCTGGATTTTTTTTTCCCTGAAAATGCCAGAGTGTGGTGAAGCTTTTCTTTGTTTTAATAGTCATTTCCAGTGGGTATGGCTCTCAAGGAAATTGAAAGGTCAAGACGTACACATGTATGGTTGGGGTGCTAGCATGGGCTCTGCCAGAAGCTTTTGGATAACAGCTGCAAAAAGATGCAAAAATTTAAATTATTTAAGGCATAATCCAGATGGCTTTTGAGATAATAGTTCTTCCCAATATATAATCTAAATCTACCACTCTATCCAGTTTAAAGTCATCCCCCCTTGTCCAATCACTACATGTTCTTGTAAAAAGTCCCTTATCGGCTGTCTTGTAGAATCCCTGGAACCTTAACTTCTCCAGATTCAGAGGTTGACCAAGCAGGGAAGACTGGAGCCCACAATACTCCTGTGTTAGCTAGAGTGGATAAAACCTTTGCACTGTAGTTCTTAAGTGTGAATAAATGATAGAAAATTGTACTGCAGAGTAAATTTTATGTGACAGAATCATACTCTGCTTCATCCCTTGTTATTAACTTCTGCTTGTAAAGCATAGCAGCTTTTTTTCACTGGCACCCCCAAGATATAAATTACACTGGATTTACTTAAAAATTTACTTAAGATATACTTCTCTGATCAATTTTCTCATATTTTGATTACATTTTGTAATAGATAGTAGACATGGTCCCTGGAAGTCTGATCTTTTGATCAGATCACAAGTTCACATATATCCAGTAGAAAATTCATGTTAGGGGAAAACAAGCAGCTTAATATTAAAATTCAATTCATTGAACACTGAAGCATCATAGGAGTGAGCCATCTAGTTTTACTGAAAACCATAAATATATATCTTAATTTGATACTCATATCTTAAGGTTGTCATATAATTTTGAGGTAGAGTTTCTGACTTGAAAAACTGTAGGAAAATCCAAAATTTCACTTAAATAAGGCATACTAACTTCAATCTTTTATTGAACTTTTGGGTAAAAATGCGGTTCTTATAAATTTGGGTAATCACAAAGTTCATCAACAACATAGGAAAAGCCATTTAATTTATATCTTCTGTTCTTTGGAGACATGCATTCAGCACTAGAGACTTCATGAACCTTCTTTTCAGAATTGCTACATTTCTTATAGAAACCATTTCTAATAAAATAATCATTCCATAAAAAAAAATTTGTGATTTCCTGCCCTCTAACTGGCTTCTTCTGACAAAGATCTTAATTTTGTTAAATATTAGCAACAGAAAAGTAGATTTTTGCCCATTCTGTTGAATAAGGAAATAATATTAAAAAGTCAGACTTTTTATGAATTATTAAATAAAAAAAAAAAAAAAGTCTAAGCTAAATCTAACTTTTCTAGTTCTAATTTTAACAGTAAAATTAATTTGGATGAAAAGAAAAACAAATCACAAATCTGTTCTTAGAAATATTTCTTAAAAGATTTACATTGGGACACTGTAAAGCAAGACAGCGAAAATGAAAATTTGTTTTCCCAGTGATGGTGAAAGGGACATGCCAAGTGAAGGGGTCAATTCTTCTCCAAACCTCACTGTATCTGAGCTTTTTGGGTTTTTTTTTCCCTAGAAATGGAATTCTTTGATAATTTCAGTCAAATACATACACAATTTTGTGATGTCCATGGCATGCTTTGGAAAAGGCATGTAAGTGTTTGTAAACATAACCTTCTTCCCAGTCTAGCATATCTGCACACCAGATAAACAACCTAACGCTCAAAAAATCTCCCCAGTGTCTGTAAAGGAATATCTAAAATTCAAACTGTTAAATTTTATAGATGTGCTTTTGTTTTCCTTTAATAACTGAATAATTTGGAAGAAAGCGATTAAATCTAACTCTGTTTAGTTGGTTTTCATAATGGAATATGTTGGTATGAAAGGGTAGACTTGTTACTGTTTTGCTAAAGCAGAACAGACAGCATGAGAGCAATCATAAGATTAAATGATGTATTAAAAGCAGATGAGCTTTGCCACAAAAAGTGGCTTTCCTGTGTTCCTTTGATTCCAATGTTCAACAGAGAATGAACAAAGTAAGGACGGAAATGTTGTGCTTTGTCCTTCAGTGAGCTAAGTAACACTTTAGATTTTGCGTAGCCAAATCTCCATCTGAATTAGAAACTGTGCTTTGTAGTATGTATACTGCTAATTAATATATGGTTTGGCATAATTTAATTAGAAATGCTTTTAGAAATGGGAGAATGCTTGTCTGATAACGCTGAAGAACAGAAAATCAGGCTGTATGTAAAACTTCAGGTTTGTGTGCTAGTATTTGGTTTGCACAGCCTGATTTTTGGGAGTAGGGGGACCGCAGGGGTGGCTTCTGTGAGAAGCTGCTGGAAGCTTCCACCATGTCTTGCAGAGCCAGTCCCTGAAGGCTTCAAAGATGCATGCCCCATTGGTCAAGGCTGGGCCAACTAGAAATGGTGGTAACACCTCTGTGATAACAGATTTAAGGAGAAATCCAAACAAAAGTTGTTGCACAGCTATAATTGCAGCTTGAGAAGAGTGGAGTGAGACAATTTGAGGAGAACAACTCTGCACACACCAAGGTCCATGCAGAAGGAGGGGAAGGAGGTCTTTCCAGGCACTGAAGCCAAGATTCCTCTGCAGGCCATGGTGAGGACCATGGTGCAGCAGCTGTGTCCCTGCAGCCCATGGAGATCCATGGGGATGCAGAGATCCATCTCCAGCCCATGGAGAGCCCCTCACTGGAGCAGGTGGGTGCCTGAAGGAGGCTGTAAACCC
>NC_031768.1:34980533-35192552 GCF_001522545.3 Parus major
CAGGGGAACAACTCCTCTCCCTGAGCAGTGGGAGAAGGCACGGGTGATGAACAGATCATAACCCCATTCCCTCCCTCCTCGAGCCACTGGGGTAGGAGGCAGAGCTGGGAAAGAGGGAGGGTTTTGCATGTTTATTTTACTTCTCATTAACCTGCTCTGATTTTGTTAGTAATACGCTCACTTTGTATCTCAAAGTTAAGCCTGTTTCGCCTGTGATGGTATTTGGTAAGTGATCTCCCCTGGTCCTTCACTCATGAACCCTCCATTAAATTTTCTCTGTTCTGTTCCGCTGCAGAGGGGAGTACGCGAGCTGCTTTTGTGGGTGTCTGGCATTTGGCCTGGGTCAGCTCATGACAGTGGTGGATTTCTATCTGAAGTCTGCCACAGTCAGGTCCTGCTTATTTCTGAACACTGAAATAAGGGGAATTTCTTGAAAAACTCTGAACAAGGCTGCAATTTTTTGATGTATCATAAAATCTATTGTGAAACTCATTTGGGAAGACAGCTAGCTTGGAAACTAAAGCATTGAACAAATCTTATACTGAATGAATGAGATTTTTCTGGACTGCCTTAGCAACCACCAAGCAACAATCAGATGATCTGATATCAAGGATAGCTGGCAACGTGGAGCAGTTTGATAGCAGCTGAGATCTGATGGTTTGTAATGTGTAGGATGTGATTACTAATTCAAATTAGAAAGCATTGGCGTGTGCTTGTTTAAGATAGGAAAGACACAATGCCAGCCTAGAAACCATTACATTTTATAGGCTTGCATAGCAGCCTCACCAAATTGACTCATTGCATCAACTGTTGCCATTACAAGGAAATGAAATCCTAGAGGAGATGACAGTGTGAGTTCTATAAAGTCAATAACCGTTTCTTTGTCCAAGTATATATGATGAGTGTTGTGATTTTTTTTTTGTTTGTTTCCCTCAACTTTAAAGGCAAGAAGTTCTATAACTGTTTTTCTGTAGGACTCTGTTAGAATCTGTCAGATGCTGTTAGTGCCAGGCTTTGTCTCATATAAACTTGTAACACATACCCAACTGCTTTGACTGTTGCTGTTCCTAAAAGGTGAGTATGGAAAACAAAATGACCCATGAAAATCCCTCCTCATGACTGCACCTTCAAGTGCTGATTCTGGTAAAGGAGACCATCAACTCAACCTCACAGCTGTTTCCTGCATCCTTATCTTCATGGCCTGTTTCTTATCCTGGCTCTTGTGTTTTTGTCCTGGGTTTTTGTGTTTGCAGTCTCTTGTTGTATAAATGGGATTACCTGTTCTGGAGCTAGACCATGTTGGCATTAGGATAGGAAGAAGCAGGAAGGAGTCCCAAGAAGGGGTGGAGAATGAAGTCCCAGCAGAAGTTCTGCCACTTGTGACATTCTCTTGTCTCCTTTCATTTCTCTCTTCCTTGGTGGAAATATTTCTCTCTGTGGCAGTAAAGTTAACAGGTGAAGGCTGACAAGAGAAGATCAGAGACAACTGGTTACAGCATAGTCTGGAGTGTTCTCCTTGTATATAGTAGCAGCTGATTCACTGGAATATGGATTCCAATAAAAGGTCAATCTATCTAAAGCATGGGAATCACTTATCCAGAAATGCTACAGCTTAGTGGATATGAGCTTTCTACCAGCCACAGGATAACCTCAGCTGCAGGCTGCTATTCATCAGCTAACTTTCCCCTTTCTCTTGCTTACTTGAAATAATAACATATTCTTCTCTGCTGATAGTAAAAATAAATATTTTACTTGTACGGGGATGTCAGGCTAAGCCATTCTGAGTTTGGGTTACCAAATAAAGATCTGATCAGAGTAAAATCAATAGTTTACAGAACTGAAGATTGAACATCCTTACTAATTTACATGCTTGCATGTTCCCACATGTGCTGTTTGTTTTATTCACTTTATAAATGATTGTAAAATGGAAAAACTCCATTCAAAGTGAGTAATTTTCTCAATGAACATTAAGACAAATTATCTGGCTTTTATTCAGTCAGTTAATTATATAGTATTGTCCATAATTGTTATGCTAATGATAGGAAAAGCAATATTTGAAAGTGTGTTAAAATATCTTAATATATTTTTTTACAAATTAGGTTTAAAGACATTTTTACCATGAGTGTGATTCACTAGTGAGGTGATGACTTGCTTATACTTCCCTTTCAAACATTTTCTATGGAATCATTATTGGGTGTGATTTCCACCATAACTGGCAGTGTAATTACAGCATCAGTAAATCGACTAGCACTTTTTAAAATCCATCATGTTTAAAAGCAAAAAAAAAACAAAGCAAAGCAAAACACAACAAAAAAGTTACAAAAAAAAGCTCAACCGTATTGTGTTCACTAGTAGTCCCAGTCTGACAGGTTTGTATAAACTCTACACATTCTTATGGCATTTTGTCCTGGGGTGACTTTACCTTTAAGATACCTTCAGGAGCTGGGGGGAAGTTGAAGCTGCCAGAGGCTGCTGGGAGTCTTTTTCTCTGACCAATTATTGGTCATTTCTGAGAATTGGCGGTGATTTTAACCATTGAGAAGTGAGATCAACTTGTGAACACCACCTTAAGATGTAAAGCCAGGGCTCTCTTGTTCTTTTTGGTTTCCAGCTTCTGACAAGGTAACAAGGCTCTGTCTTGGCCTCCTCCCCCCTCTCCAGGCCAGACAAGGCCGCAGAGCGAGGGGGGAGAAATGGAGCCGGCCGGCCTGACTTGGTTTGTAGTTCCTGCTGCTGGACTGAAACCTGACACCATGAACATCTGCAGCTTTTCCAAGACTTTAACTCTTTTACTACCAGGATAAAACGTACAGATTACTTCTTTCTCCCAGAGAGAGAGGGAGAGAGATAACATGAAGAAGACGTCATAAAGCCATCAAAGACAGTGAAGAAAAAAGTTAAGTTTTAGATGGGGAAGAGGGAATAAAGAAATGCTTTAATTAAGTTGAAATATTTTTTCTGTTAAAGCTATAGAGATAGACAATAGTGTTCTGAAAAAAGCTCCTTTAATTAGCAACAGGGTATATTGAGAAGAATAGAGTGTTCAAAGTGTAGATTTTGAGTAAAAGGTGGAGTAATTGTGATACAGTGAAGTGCTGGAACAGAAGGGAGAGAAGTAATAGTTGAAGATTTGAGGCCTTGAGAAGCAAAGAGAAAACTTCTGTTTCCAGAGAAGCTCACACAGACAGATAAAGAGAACTTTTACCTTTAAATAACTCATCCTTAAAAATGACATCCCTAGACTCATGGCCCATAACACACCTCAGAGTGATGTGAAATGGGAGGAGTGAACTGATGACAGGATTTCTGGGCAGCTGGCATCAGAGAAATAGAAAACTATAACAGAAATAGTTTTCTCGTGAGAAACTCCATAGATTAGCAAAAAAAGACTTTTGTTTCTCTACAAAGACTGATAAAAAGACTCTAGCAAAAATTGAGACTGTTTTAAACACCAAAATTCCAAAGTTTTTTTGTCTCTATGTTGTCATGTAAACAAAAAAATAGGTAGCGAAAAAAAAGGAGTTTTCTGAAGTTTTATTCTGGTTTTGTTATTGTAATTTGTTAATAAACTTTCTTTATTCCTTTTAAGTTTTAAGCCTGTTTTGCTCTTGTTCTAATCCACATCTCACAGCAAAAAATAAGTAAATTTTCTACTAATTTTTTTAGTTACTGCTTTAAAACCACAACATTTATTTAGTGCGTTAGTCAAGAAAATGAAATTAGCAAATCTAAACCACTACACATTTGTTTATTAAACTAGAAACATTAAATTTATTTAAATACTTCCATAAATGCAGTAAGTACAATCTGTACATAAGGTCATCTACAAGACACTAAACTTTCTGAACCCTCTGGTCCAATCCAGTGAGATTTTTGTGTTGTAGTCTGCTTTGGGGAAGGAGTTCTAGGTCTCTCAGATTCTCTGTCAGTATAAAAATGCTGCTCTGAGTAATTTAGAAATTACTGTCATAAAAGAAAGTTAATTTAGGTTGTTTGGTTCTTACAGTAATTTTTTTCCTGTTGAAATAAAATCAAAACTCTCCCAGAGTTCTGGGAATTGCAAATTGGCAATTATCTAGCTATTAAAAGTAGAAGTGGCAACCAACATTTCTTCACCTTGACTGGTATCCTTAGTACAATCCTCCCAGTTCATTACTGGAATGATTGGATAGCCCCTTGCCTTTGTTACTGCATGTCTGAGATCACTGCCAGAAGCTACTCTGCTGAACTGAAGGATTCCTGAGGGATTCATTCACTCAGACTCCTTATATCTTACTAAAGAAGGTTCCAAATGCAGCAGAAAGAGCTGAGTCCATGAAGCAGCAGAGCTGATACACCACTGTAAGGAGGATGTAATAAGAGCACGAAACACAGGGAAGGCTGAAGGGTAAGAGTGATGAAGGCACACTGTGGCTTTATTCTGGAGTTGCAGAACAGTTTAGCAAGTCTGGTGACACTCAGCTTTCAAGAGGTTTCGGTTACGAAGCAACAGGCTCAGATTTTTGGCTCAACAGATTGAAAGGAGTATTCACTTATCTAAAGCTTTCTGATCATGTCCAAACAAATGTGTTTTGCATGGAAGGAGATGTATAAATATAAAGCAGAAAATAAGAGGAAAGAATAATATTTATGGGTTTGATATTTAAAGACAGTTGATCCAGTTTAAATCTGTAATTGAAATCTGTGTCTATTCAATTTCAGTGTATCATCTAACATTTTTAAAAACAAAATAAATTCTTATGAGCTTTTTAGAAGTATTTTATTTCATGGAAAATATTTATATCCAGAGGTGGCTGGAAGTTTTAATTGATTTTTCACACTTCAGTGCAGTCAGTTTTTGCAAATACTTCTTGTGTGTTCTTAGTAGTGTCCCAAACCCAGATTTAATTTTGATGTGGCAAGGGAGTTACTGTGCCTAGAATTACAACATATTATTTAAAATATTTTTCAAGTTTAATGTCAAATAAATTTATTTGTTTTGTGGGTGTTGAGCTTCTTCTTATATGTTCCAAGTATCTTCTGTTTCAAGCTGTCTACACAGCATGAATGGTGAGATAGAATCTGCATTCCTGGCCTGAGTCATAGGATCTTACTTTTCAAATCATCGCAGTGAAAGTGAAAGGCTACCTAAAGAATAGGTTTTTGATCCTGAGACATCAAACTCCATTTGGTTTTGAGCAGGGGAATTCTCACTGAAATTACTTTTGATGTTTTACACATATAGCCAATATGTGTATGAGGATTTACGGGATTTAGCTCACTCTATGCCTCAGAATGAAAGCCTGATACAGTATCTGGATAATGGTTCATATTTAGTAAATAATTTAAAAAGTAGTTCATATTTTCAACTTTGTCTTAATAGCTGACTATATACTCAACTAAAATTTCCTGGGTTTAACCATTAAAGATAATGAAAAAGAGAATACATGAAAGGAACAGTGTGTAATAGCTATGTTTGCAGATTTTTCAATTGATAGTGCAAATTAACAGTGTAATTGCTGCACTATTAATATTTAAGTTTATTTATACACATCCTTTCTACTGTGTTACAAGTTTCATTAAAATCAATATCTCTTGCTCAAAGAGGAAATCTGTGCATATTTATTAAATGAGCTCTGATATTATACAGTGGCTGTGTTAAAGGGTACAAGTCAATACAGCAGAAGGATTTGGTGAGGGGGTGGTTAAGGGAAGATGTGTCTTTTCTCTCAGGTCAATACTGTCACTGAGGAGAAAAATTTTCTCTTTAGACTGTGACAAAAACATCTATATTTTCTTATCCCTGCCTACCCCACTCTAGCAGCAAACTCAAGTAGAAGATCCAGTCTTGATTGGCTTCATGTCCGCTGGGCAATTTTGAGTAGCCTGGTTTTAAAACTGAGAACAAACTCTGGGCAAATACAAGGTGTGTCAGTGTGACAACGACTGGGAAAATATTTATGCACAGTTGCACGCATGGGAGCTCAATAACCTTTCGTACACACAGGATTCAGCAGTTTATCATCAGAACCACAGAGGCGAGGGGGAGACCAGCTTTTGCTGCCTGAGGATATCTTCCTATAGAAGAAGTTTTTAATTAAAATGTTTCCTCCACTGTATTTTATCTTGCAAAAGGCCGGCCAGTATCTCAGTTAATACGCCTGTAAATTCCTTTGCCAAGTGCCTTTAATTTGACAACAGGCTTGTGAAGCAAGGGGTCCTAAAGTCAAATATATGTTGCTTCTCTGGAAATCTGTGAGTGCCCTCAACAGCAGCAGCTGGAAGGAGACCAATGAGACTTATACAGACTATCTCTAAATCTGATACAAATGATCCAAATATTGAATAACTTTGTTTTTTATAGGATAATTTTCAATACATATTTTAGCTTCTATAAAGAAAATGCATTATTCACCCTAAAAGGCATTTTATTTCACCAAGTTTCTGGTTGGGAGACAAATTCTGGTTTTAATCTGAGTTATATATACATATAGATACATATATATATATATTTAGCTATGTTGAATTTTATCTTAAAACAAGTTTTATATCCACACGTTCTCTAGGGAGTTTCTTGTGCTCTTGCCTTTGTTGCCAGATCAGCTTACATTCATTGAAATGAATGAAATTTTGGAATTATGCAATAGAGTTGAGAAGCTGAGGTTATATATCTCCTCTGCACTTGGACAACTCTCAGATTGCAAAGGAAGGAGGCACTGATGGAAATACAAACAGCTGAGTAATGTCCTTAACATAAAGCTCCTGTAATTGGGAATAAAATAATTGGAACTAAATAACTCTAGCATTAAAAAAAAAGTATCAAAACAAACAGCAAAAAAAAATTGTCAATGAGGAAAGAAGTTCTTAGAAAGCAAAAGAACTCTGTTTGTTAATACGGGTGTGGGCCCTGCCTAGGAAAAGAAAACTTACATAATGAAAGGCACGACTTATCTTCTCTGGGTTTCTGCCCTTATTTGTCTATCCTCACAGCATTCTTTATTCCTTAGGAAATCAGTGGCAAGGAGTATCATTAATTAAATAAATTAATAAATATTAATTAAATTAATTAAGAAATATATTAATTAAAGGTTGTCATTACTCTAAAAGTTAGTGAGAATGATGTGCTTTAGGTCCTGCAAAATTATTTATTTTGCTACCTTTTACTATTTCACTTAATTTCCAAAAATTTCATGTTGTCTAGAAAACTATCAGAGCAGTTAATTTTATTTAAGTAACTGAAGAAATAACCTTAATAAGCAATCTAGTTTCAGAGTTTAATTTTACAGAAAAAATAGTTATCTTCTCGACTTGTTCTCTATCTATAACATTTGAAGATTTTTCTTAAATTTACCAAGCAAAACTTATTTTTGAGACAAGAATAAGGAATGGAAAATTTAATCTGGAAATAATAATTCAACAGAACTAAATGAGAAAATAAAATAAAAAATATAAAAATAAAATAAAAAAATATAAAAATACTTTTATTTTTTAAAACACCTGAGTCACATAATGTTGCTTAATATTTAAGTTCAAATTTTTCAAGTATTTACAATTGCCTAAAAATCTGGTATTAATAAATTCTCATCAAAAAGTTGCAAGGAATTCATGATTAGATGTAGATAGTGACAACCATAAAATCAAAGTGACTAATACTTAATGGTTTGATAAGAAAAGAAGTACACAGTTTAACACATGAACTAGCTAATACAGCAATACTTAGGTACTTACATTATTTAAATGTGGTATAGTTTATTTCAATATGTCAATTGTACTGCAACAGTAAGATGATGAATTGCTTTTCAACTCTTCCCTCTTTTGGAGAAATCTGATTGTTCGGAGAACCACAACAAAGCCAGCTGGAAGATAGACTAATAAATAATTGACCCCAAACGGATTCTTCAGATCTCTTTTAGGCAAGCTCACTGAACACATGCTTTAAATGCCTCTTGACAGGAACAGAAAAAAAAAATCTTTAATAAAATGCTCCTCTTTACTTGAATGTAAAGATATAGTGGAATTTGGTTCTCAGAACATACTGAGTGAAGAGTGTATACTTTAGTGAAGAATGTCCTACCAGTTAACATGAGTTATTATAAAGGCTTTGTGTTATTCTTAAAATCAGAAATCTGATAAATGTGTGGTACACAGGCAGAAAAAATGATATTTCATTTTAAAAAGTGTGTGTGTACTTGCCTAGATTAGAGCAAACTTGCTAAACTAATTTACAACAGGTATAAATCTACATGCACTAGGAACATAAGGAATAGCAACCATATTGAGAGAGAAGATATCATATTGTGGTGGTATTATAGTACTAGTTCTGTTTTAATTTCTAAAAAGTATGTTAAAGAAAGTGGTATTAGACTACTACCAGATGAAACAGTTGGCAATGCTGTGCCACAGTCATCTCAAGGGCACAGGGCAGAAGATTGAGTAGCACAATGAAATGTATTTCCCTTTAAAGATGATTGCTTATGCTGTGTATGAATTACTTTCTCTGTGATCACATTTAGTCAAATAATGTAAAGCTATTAATGTAGGTCAGATGTATTTTGACTTCTGTACCAAGCACAGGGGAAGACCATCATTTCAGTGTGAATATTCTCACTGGCTGCTGATCTCAATGCTTTAGCTAATACATTATCCTGCTTCTGTCTCCTTGGCAATCAAATCGAGGTATAATGACTGTGATTCTAAAAGGACTAAGACAGGGTATATTAGAACCAGCTTTCTCATCACAGATGTTACATTGCAGTAGCTGGACAGAAAACAATTATTTTTCTTGCAGATTCAGACACTATAACCCATTCTCCTATGAGCACAATATTCAGTGAGGATTGTTTCTCACAGAAGATGGAAATATTTTTAGACAATAAAATTCAGATTGCTTGTTTAAAAATCTTTGTATCATGTAGGACAGGTAAGGACAGGAAAAGTAATGCAAAGATGATAAGAGAGAGATTCCCTCTGGTTAATTTGACTTGCCATCCAAATGGTTAGATTAGTAGAATCATAGAATGGTTTGGTTTGGAAAGGACCTTATAGATCATCTAATTCTGACCCCCTACATAGGCCAGGAACACATTCTACTAGACCAGGCTGCTCAGAGTCCCAACCTTAAACATTTCTGGGAGTGAGGAATCCACAGCTTCTCTGGGCAACCTCTCAGTGCCTCACCACCCTTACAATAAAGAATTTCTTCTTCACATCTAAACTAAATCTACCATCTTTGAGTTTTAAGATTTCCCTCTTTGTCCTCTGATCACTTTTATGGCTCTCCTCTGGGCTCAGTCCAACAGGTCCACGTCCTGCTTATGTTTGTATGCCCCAGAACTGAACACAGTACTCCAGGTGGGGCCCATCCATAAAATCCATATCTCTCCAGTTAACAGACAAGACTGTTTTGTTGGATACTGTCAAATGCTTGGCACAAATCCAGGGAAATTATGTCATTTTATAGCCACCAAAGCTCTAAGCCTTTCACAGAAGACCACCAAATTTTTCAGGCATGATTTACCCTTAGGGAAACCATATTATCGATCACCAACAACCTCTTTATTTTCATGTGCCTTAATAAGATTTCCAGGAGAATCTGGCCCATGATCTGTCTGGGCACAGAGTTTAAAATGACTGGATTGTAGTTCTTTCACAAATGGGAGAGTTTTCCATTTTTTATCCGTATGAAATTCACTGGACTGTCATGAACTCTCAAATATTCTGAAATATTCTCTAGTGATTTATCCCCTTCATCTGCAAGTTCCCCCAGGACACAAGGATGCATGTAAGCAGGTTCCATTTACCTGTCCACCTGCAGGCTCCTTAGAAGGTCCTGATGTTGATTTTATCCTACAGTGACCAGTACTTCATTCTCCCAGTCCCTGCTTCTGCATTCTGCAACTTGTGTGGTGTGGCTGGGGCACATGCTGGTGAAAATTGAGGAAAAAAGTCATTGAGTACCTCAGCCTTCTCCACATTCTGGGTAACCAAGTCCCTGGTTAAAAGACTAAATCATGATGAAAAGGTAAGATTTTTGAAAATTTCAGATACCTTAGGAGGTTGAAGACAGGATATTTAAGTCTTGATTAAATATGACTTAATATTGACATATTTAAGATACATTTTTTAAGAGATTCAAATGAGTTGTGGTTCAGCAATTGGACTATTTCTTAGTGTGAACTTTCATGCGTGCTTAGTGATTTCATTTGGATTAAATATAAATAAATAAATAGCATGTTTAAAACATGTTTTTACAGATTCAGAGTTATGTATTAGATCTGTGCTTCAGGTTTAAAAAAACTACTCTCAGTCATCCTAATTGTGAATGGGTAGAGGGCCAGGAAATGACTCTTTTGATTTCCTTCAGCTATAGAGAATAGTCTTTCCAGCTCTAGGCTTGTTTTGGAATTGAGGCTGAGTTGAAGCTTTAAAAGCAGAATGAACCATGGATTTCTGAAAGGATAAATACTCAGTCTCTCATGCTTTTTTCTCAGGTCATGTGGACAACCAGAAAAAAAGAGATGTGAAAACTTTGGAGTCACTTCAATTATGTCTGTACTGTGCCTTCTTCAGTTTGACATAAGAGATGTAGAGATCCTAATGGATTTCTGAGGTATCTGTCAGGACAGATCCAATTAGCTCTTGTAAAAAGCTAGAAAGGGGTTCCTTACCAAAAAACTTTGTGGCAGAAAGTTTGTATTGTTGTTCTGCCGTGAAAGGTTGTAATTGTCTCAAGGTTGTAGCCAACAAGTTTGATCATGTGATATCAGCAATGGATGGATGGGACACTTTTAGGTTGTCACCTACAACTTGGGGATGTAACACCATAAGTGGTCCAAGCACAAGTACTCACTGCTGTTCTACTGAGCTTTTTTCCAGAGAGAATGCATCTTGCTCTCTAAGAAGTACACCTTGTAATATAATCATCATGAATAACCTATACATTTTCTCTGGAGCCTCTCTTTAAGACTGTTCTTAATCTAGAGGCATACCACCATACCACCCATAGTCCTGGGGATTAGTTCAAGGTGCTTGTCCAAATGCTGTACAGAACCAGGTTTCAAAGCTGGACTCTTTAGAAAATTTAATTTCAATTTAATTGCACAATCACAGGATCAGGAAGGAGCATAGGAGTATTCATATAAATTCTTGCACAGAGTTAGGTACTGAGAGGCCAAAATGTCATTAATCAAATAGTTCTTGTAGGAGTGTTCGTTGTATGAAAACACAATGAATGAAAGAATCTTAAGTCAGAAGCAAATTTTGTAGAATTATTTCAATTTCATTCTTTCTCTTCCTTTTTATAATATTGGCTTTCAACATCTGCTAGAGAAATTTTCACAAAGTAGTTACGTATCTAACATTCAGTGAAATGGTCATGTTTGGGCAAATGACCTAATTTAATGCCACATTGCCATTGTGTTATTCTTTCTATTAATCATTTCCAATGCACTGCAAAGCAAATTGACCTCTAAAAACTAGGGAATCACTTTTATTATATTCTATTATCTGTGCTTTGAATATTCCTCTTTCAAATCCAGAAAAGAGACTCAGGAAGAAGGAAGTACTTATTACTGTGAAATTCTGTTCTAAAATATGAGTTAAGTAACATTCTAGCAATGATTCCAACAGCTGAATGCCAGAATGATGAGCTTTTATCATATGGAAAAGCTTCTTAATTATGTATTCCATAATGCTCTAAAATTAGTTGGATGGCCTCTTTTCTGCCTATGTACCATTTTTCAGAACACGTTCTCTAGTACAGTTTTCGGTGTCATAGTGATCGTGGCTACCTTTTTACACAAAATTAGTGGAATAACTGCAGCTGCTGCCAGAAAATTTTCTCACAACAACCGAAATCTCAGCTTTATTTTTACTTTTGTTACGGTAGAGAGCAGTGATAGTTAGGAGAGGTACAGAAAAATGCTGATTGTTGATAACAATTGTGTGTGCAATGATTTTTCTGCTCTCTAATATGCAACATTCTTTCTTTAGCATGGCTGGAATATGGAAAAGATTACAGTTATAGTCCTTCACCAGCTCCTGTTAGGTATACTGCTTTAATCTATCTAGCTTATCTACTTCAATATAAGCATGCCAAATTAAAAGGAGATTATTTTCAGAGGGAAGGTGTCGCTGCCCGCTCGGCCCTTTTTGCCTCGGCTAGCTGTGGCCGATGTCAGCGGCAGGAGTGGGGAACCAGGCAAGCACTGCGAGGCTCAACCTGGAACCTGCAGAGCTCCTCTGCGCTCTGGCGTTTGGGCTCACAGGGCGACACGGGTTGTGGCGAAGGGAGAAAGAGTGCTCAGGCTCTCCCGATTTCCCAGGAACAAGTTTACTCCAACAGGTGCGGGGCTGGGATCACAGGGGGAAGGTCCGAGCCGAGAGACTGGGCACCCTCGCGCACCAGGTTTTAAGGACTGTGGGCGGCTCATATGGCGACCAATGGGACAACAGCAACGGAGGAGTTATGGGGGGGATTACAATATGCAGGACCAATGGTAAGGACCCGGGGGAGGGAAAGCAGCTGTACAATCAATGGGGCGTCGAGGAAGGGATGATAGGCAAGGAAAGTACTGGAACAAAAGGTGGGGTTCACATAGATTGATGGGGCTTAGGGGCAGGATTGGGGTGATGGATGGGGAACAATCTGGAAAAATGGGAAGGGTTTACAATGATGGGCAACTGGGGACAAACTATTCTTTTTGACGGGGGAGCAACTGGGGTAAACCACCTCTGAACTTAATAAAACCAAACATATGGGCGGCAACAGGAAGGAACTGTCTTTGTATCCAGTGGAGATAGGACAAGGAGTGGTGGCTTAATGCTGTGTCTTGTCCAGAATGTCACTAAAGCCCTGCCAGAGATTAGAAATGTTGTGGCACCACCACCACGACAAGCAGTTTGAAGAAGTAGACTTAAGGTATCTCTGATCCTGTTGTTCCAAACTCACCTTTTCTGAATCAAGTTCAGCTCTTTGTTTTTGTCATCAAGATCTGAATTGTCACTTCTATAGGGCAGAATCTTTTCTCCTATTTTTCCTACGTGCACAGCAAAATAGTTCTCTAAAGGTATTATGCTCTATACTTATAAAATATTTTTAATTTCTGTGTGTATTTGTCCATTTTCTTGCAATGTCTAGAGCCCTCTGCCAGTGGCTGGTCATGTTGGGAACATTTACTGTGATTTTGTTATGTGGAACATTGCTTTTTTATCCAGAGGTTTTCAAGTGTGTGCAGTTGTTTGTCTGCATATTGTGCTGCATGTTGTGCCTCACCCGAACAGATAATTACTTTTTTTTTTCCCCAGGAAATGAAGGGTCATGTAAGTTAATAACACATGCTATAACATATATCCATATAGTCCATAGCAAGGGTTTTGTTTGTGGCTTTACCTCTGCAAGCAGAGGGGAAGTGCTTTACTTCATTTCTACAGTCACCAGGGATTCCCTGGCAGCCTGATTACTCCAGAGCCTTTGATTTGATCAGAGCTGTGCCTTTTCGCTCTGAAAGCATCCTTAATGAAAAGAATATTTTGGGAGCTATGTAGGAACTCCTCAAGCAAAGAGACAGCATGGGGAGGAAGGAAACAATGAGGAGACAGTCTTACCAAGATACTGAGAAGGAGTGAAAGAGCTCTGTCAGGAGAGGAGAGAAATATGATTATGCAGCACCAGAACAGCAGTAGCCTCTGCAGAACAGAGAATAATAGAAGCGACACAAGAAGACAGAATTTTCTCTTTGAAGTCATAGATGGGAGACTTTCTATATGGGCATGCAGATCTTTATTTTATCTCTCATAGGTGAATTATCAATTGCAGTGCCTTTGAGAAAGCTTTTGAGGGAAAGGGGCATGAATCCTACTTTTATTTTAATTTTTTATAATGGAAAGCACACTAATTTAACCAGTGTAATTTTTTGATTAAATAAATTAAATTTAAGTTAAAAAATCAAAATAATTAATAAATCCTTTACAAGTCCGTAATGCTGGTATAAATGGCTAAATTTTTTAATTGTTTAGTAAAAATGAATATTACAGTTTTAATGGGTTTGCTTGTCGGACAGTTCCACTATCTACACTAGGTAATACTTTCAGAGTACCTCTAGGTCTTCCTTGGCTGATCTATATTCTGCTAAATCTGGGAAGCAATACATTTTTGCTAATCATCATAATATCATCAAAAGTAAGATGGTGGCTTGTAATAGCCACTTCTCGAACACAAAGTCCCACATTTATTCAATCAATATAACAATTCTGAAAGTAGAATATTAGGTGTTTTCCCAAAAAATTATTGAAACAACAAGATATTCTGAGTGATACTTCTGAAATAAAACCAGTATTAAAGAAAAGAGCTGTTGTAGCACATTGGGATGTGCTTTGTTGTAGGCACATGAGCGCTTCATAGGTATTACAGGCTTGATATTTAGAAGTCATTTATCCTTTCCTGAAAACTATAAAAGTATATTTAGAGAGGATGTCTACCTGGAAACAGATAACTGAATGGTAATCTAATATCCTGTCTAAGTGGTATTACACATAAGCTCCAGGACAGATGGTGTTTGTTGTCTAAATCTTGCATAAGGACTGGGGCACGAGCACTACTCTGGCAGGAGCTGAAGTGAGATATTTGGCCCCATGGGGATGCAAAAAATCTGTCATAATACAGAGGGTGCACATCCTGTCACTCTGTCACTGGAGATGTCCTCTTTCTTTTGCAATGTGGTCATATATTTGACTCTGGAGGCTTTCTGTCACCACACCTTTTTCTTACCAGCTCTTAGAGACAGTAATAGTAACGTGATTCCGGAAAGAATAAGTTTAATTTCTCTACCACTATTTGGGAATTGAGAGAAAAGGATAAGAGGGGAGAAACTGCATTTTTTCCCAGATGTCCCTACAGAATTGATTCCTTCTACATCGCTTACTAAAACTATATTGTATACTGAAGCTCTGAAAGTTTTCAGTGGAGTTTTTTTTCCACAGTTTGCATACATACTAAATCACTTCTTATTTCATATATGAAACAATAAAACTAATGTGATGAGCTGATTTCTTCATGAAAGGTTGTGTTTATACCAAGTTTATATCTTGGACTAATTCTGAGTATCCAAAAGCGGTCACAACCTGGTTTTGTAGTAGAAGTATGTTTTCTTACTTCTTACATAATCTGAAAAGGATTGAGCCAATTTTGTTTAAGCATGATCTTAAAGGTTTTTTGTACAGGTCTTAACATGAAAAGTCTAAGTATCTGTTCTCTCCTCAAAATATATGGGCTTTTATATATATATATATAAATGTATATAATATATATAATATTATATATATATACTTTTTTTTTTTTTTTTTTTTTACCTGAAGTTAGCACTGAAAGTACTTCAATGATATTCTAGTGTTTTAGTTCATGAATGTCTGGAATTTATGGCTATGTGACTCTGCTATGAATATGAAGACAGAAAACACCAATATTTTTGTACTTACCTCCTGTGACAAACAAGATTAGCTAGTATTTTGAACTTCCAATGTATCTTCTTATTCCAGAAAAGATAAAAAATAATGCCTATCTCTCCCTTAAATGAGGAAAACGTCCTACATAGATTGCAGAGAAGATATAGGAGTGAAGAATGTTCTTACGAACATCACAGATGTTCATCACAAACACTCAGGAAAATCCATGGCCAAGAATGGCTGTAGCACATCCATTTTTGTTATCTATAGCTTGTAGCTTATCTGAACTTTACTCTTATCACTATATATTAGGAGTGAAATTTTCAATGCTTAGAAAGAGACTTGGCTTTGCCACATGACCTCCTGAATGCATTTATATATTTCTAAATATCATTATTGTAATTTATTTTCAAAACACTTAGGAGAAAAACCATAAGCAGTTATCAGTGTGAGGCAAGTGGCATATTTCATATGCTTTCAATACAAGTTTCAGTGTTGGCCATTTAGACAATGATCAGATACGGCTTTGTGACTCCATTTCTCAGAGCTGCTGCTTTAACTATTTCATCAAGTTGAGTGTGATAAGACATCAGTGGAGACAGCTCCTCAGACCTGACTTAAACACCCTTATTCCTCATATTTTCTCTAGTTTCCCTACATTTAGTATTTTACTCATGAAGAACTCGCAATTAAATTAATGAATAATGGTCTATTAAAGTCCTGAAAAATGCCAACATAAGAAAGAACTATCTAGTTCAATTAAGAACTATGGTGTTTGATCCATTTACTTTATGATTTATAGTGTAGTCCAATGGGAATCCTTCCAAAGCAGTCAATCTCATCCTCCCCCACATCTTCCTCTCACTCCCCCAACTCACACATAGGTATAAGAGTACTGCTCTGAAAATGTTACTTAAATACCAGGAGAATAAGCTTCTTAATTGAATTTGCCTAACTGTACTGTTAGACACTGCAGAAGTGGAAAAAAAAAAAATCAAATGCATGTGTGTAAACATATATAAACAGGGGTTTATATCTAAGTGAATATGTATATGTATGTACATACATATCTACATATCTCATTTCATTAAGGTATTTTAGACATATATTTTTGGTCTGCTTTTCTTTGAAGTTGAAATTAAATAATCCTATAGAAATACTTCTAAAATTATCATTATTTTTATTATATTATATCATGTTTTCTTGGATATACTTTCACAAAGTAAACTGGTGATGAGTATCAAACATGAAGAAAAATATCTCATGAAGGTTAACTGGAAAATTTTAAGATCTAATGGGATGTTTACTTCATTCCCATGATGAAATGAGACTGTCAAATATTTTTGTTTGTTGTCCATTCCATCCAGTGGTCCTTGGTCTGGACTATCCCTGGGATTCAGGAGGCCAAGGCTCAAATTTCAGCTTGAAACAGACTTTGTGAGGATTATAATTCTCCTGGGTCTGTTAGGTGACTCCTGATGAATGCTGCTGTTTAAAAACAGCTGCCTCTCAGCCAAGGCTTTCAGACTTTTCAGGAAATAGTCAATTTCTATGAAAATTGCAGTTTAGGCAAATCATTAAACATTTGCTGACAACATCTATCCGATAAGGAATTTTTTTCAGATAATTCAGATCATTTTATACAGCACAGAAATCAGCATCACAAAATTGCTGGTTTGATGTATAATTTCTTTTTTATTTTTTTCATTCAGTAAAATGTGATTGTTGAATGCTTCCAAGAGATGGCAAGCAAAAAAAAAAAAAAGTAAAATTCTGAGATATGAATTTGGGGGTAACATATAAACTGAGTTTTTTAATAATTTACTATTTTCAAGTAATTGAAAAGTAGTGCTAAAGTGCTGAGAATACAGTCTTTTCTTTATTTTGACCCAGTACATTTGAATAAGTTAGTTTCAGTAATCTGTCCTAGATATCAATCTTAGAAGAAACTTTTCTTGTGTTGAGTCTGTCCTCTGACAAATGTGGAGACAGCTTAAACTTTGATGCCTGACACTTCAATGCTTAATTCAGGATGTGTAAAACCTACTGTTGTTTCTACTTTTGGATCTTTTGTGATTCTGATGATCTGTATTAGACAGCAGAAGAGAAGAAAGAGAAATATAAGATAGAAAGAATAATCAAAGAAAAAATACTAAGACCTTGGTTAAAATCAAGTACTCTGAATTATGTTTTTATATATTGGCCTATTTCCAAAGCTACTAGATGCTGCTACAGTGACACAGATTCTCGGCCTTCCTATTTGCATTCCCCTCAAACAGAAAACAATTTAGAGGGTGGAATTTAATTTTTCAAGGTTTTTGTTTCCTTATTATGCTGTGAACATAATGTTCGAAGTTGATATAGGTCTACAAGGATGCACAAGATATTTGACACTAAAGAAATTAATTCATAAGATGAATCTTCACTGACAAATCTTAGGAAGAAGAAAGTTTTCACAGCTGACTTTTAATCCTTGAAAAACTGGATTTACGATGGAAACTATGATAGACCCTTAAGTATCACAGTACTACTGGGTGCCTGTATTTATTGTATAAAGCATAAGAACACTAGATTTATAGCTGTAAGTGGTTGCATTAAAGTGCCACTTCTTTCTAGATTTTTCCCATTTCACTAGTTCAAAATTGTCAGTATTTCCCCAACAACACTTAAGGAAAAACATAATAATTATTATAATAAAATTTAATAATAACATTGATATTATTTTAATTATTGTTCCTATAACAGAAAGTTAAAGTTCCTGTGTAATATGAATTAGCAGGAAAATTTCAGAGAAGTAAAGAGGTAATTTCTGTCCTATTTCTGCCTGTTGTCAGTCTCTGAGGACCTGAAGTGTGGAACCAGTTTTAGTCTTAAAGTAGGTTAGTCAACACTTGTTCTCAGCTTCTCCGGGAAAGAACTCCCTACCAAGATGGTCTATTAATCTACCAGAAGAAATTCCTTAAGAAGTATTTCTGACATATAGAAACCGTTATTTATCAAATGTTTTCTATAATTTTCTTAATGAACTCTGAGCCTTTTTATATCTCAATAATACTTATTTTCTGCCATGGAAAACTGAAATTCTAGTGAAGATTTATGTAACCAAGTGAGCATGAACTGTGAGGATCTGGTCTTCTAAGATAATTTGCTCAAGCTGCTGGCAACAGAAAAACAACTGGATCCTTCAGTTCAAATTAGATTAACTTATAGGTACTGGATAAGTTAACACAAAGCTGTAGGTGAATGTAGATCAGAAGTCACCATGTGTAAAAGACAATGTTCACAGTCTTTTTCTTGCTTAACCAGCCAACAGGCATCTTAGTTTCACATGCAAGGAATAAAAAAGTACATTTTTCTATTAGTTTGGCTTTATTTTTCAATTGCAGGATGGTTCAGCATAGGTTTACCTTCCATGGGGACTGTTGATTATGTAATTCTCTAATTGTCTCATTGTCCAAAGCTATAATTCTTTAGATTTTAAGGTAATACCATAAATGTCCTGAGGAAAAGGTAGGAAACAAGGATGAGAGAGCAAGGGAATCAGAAAGGGAGTACAGGAGGCCTTGAAGACTCTAATGAGCCCTGCATTAGTTCTAAATTTTTCTTGGAAACCATTACTTACCTAATTCACAGGTATTATTCAAGAGCTCCTCTTTTCCTCTGTTCACCTAACCCTTGGTCAGGTCACACCCTTCAACAGTGAATAATCGCCTCCCTGACTTTTGTGGCCTTTGGTGATTTCAATTTTTTTAGGGATTTGCTACTTCTATTGCATATTGACTGTGATCATTTATTCCACTGCCTTACCACTCACATTTTAGCCAAGTGTTTTCTCTCAGCTCAGTACTGTCATTTTATGGTATTACTTTGGCTTCTATTCTGAAATGCAGTACTGTTAGAGCTGTGCTACAGTCTGTGTTAGTAACAGTCTTGTTGGAATACAACAATTCTCTGCCTGGGCCATTGGAGAAAGCCCCTGGGCACCTGGAGCTCAAGATTCACTATAGGTGAGAGACAGTCAAAAGTAACTTTAACAAAAGTTCATTCTACCATTGCTGTCCTTTATGTTATGGCCTGTATGTTTTTTCTTGACCTCATTGTAGCACAGCAAGGACTTCCAAATTAATTGTACTCCTTTGTGTTAAGATCCTTCCAGGTTGCCTTCTCTTTTTCTGCCATAAGAACTGGTTTCTAGATGCAAAGTGACATAGAGATGCAAACAGCATGCAGTTATAGCATTTAAGGTTTTTATTGAATGATTGTTGATACAGTTGTATTTGATACACCTCTCTATTTTGCCAACTTTTGCTGGGAATGCTCTCTCTTAGACTTTGATTCAAATATCGTGAGGATGATCACATGCCTGTCCCTTGACAAAAAGACTTCTACAGCCACAGAAGATAAAATGAAAAAGTGGGAATAAGCTCTGTGTGTTTATCTGTGAGAGGTTGGGGACACTCAAAACTGTCCACAGTGGCCTTTGCCCTGCACTGATCACATTAAAGTGGAAGGCAACCATCAGCAAAATTAAGCAGCAAGCAGAGGATTGAAAAGAGATTTGTGACGTAGCAGAAAAGATCTTGCTACAGGGGTAACAGGTCAACAGCCCCACCAGGGTGAAGTGCGTTCTCACCAGGACCTGGGTCAGCAGGTGAAGAGAACAACAAAGGGCAACAAAAGATCAGGGCACCCACTTGTCCCACAAAAGTGGTGTGCACAAGCAGGATCCCCTCCTGGGGTGGGGGTGAGCTTCTGACTCCCACAGCCGGGGGAAACCTCACTGGGGTCAGGTGGGTTGGGGTGGAGCTTCTTGGAATGAGATATAAATTGAATTTAGAAACCTGAAGGTGCGCATACAGGTGTCTAATATTGTGTGTTATTTTATGTTTCTGATACTGATCATGAGCATAGTGTTTGCTGATCAATTACATGTCATTAGTAAATCAATAAATTGCTTTGATCCTGGTTTGTTTTAAAGTGTGTTAATGGATCAGTTTTCCTCGAGGGCAACAACTAATCCATTAAAAAACTAGCAGTGCTGCCTCAGACTTCTGATTAGGCTAGGTCAGTGAGAGGGTTTACAGAACCATCTATGGGAAAAGGAGAGAGAAAATAAGTTGTTCTGGTGATGAAACAGGTTATAGTTCCATATAGGTCATCATTTGAATTCAATGACAAAAATGAAATATTTTCGTAATTATATTCCATGAAAAATAATTCATGCAGCAGCAGTTTTTTCTTTTCAAGAAATTGTATATATTTCTAAGCTTTTCCAGCTTCTTTAGGTAGGGTTTCTTAATCTCTGTTTTTAAAAATGTCAGTTTGGTATGAATCTGCTATTTCTTTCTCTATGTACCATTTCAGTGATTAATCATTAGGAAAAAGACTGCCTTCATTGAGAAAAAACTATTCCCCTGCTATGAGAGATCTGGAGTACCCTGGAGCTGACTTAATAAAATGTTATAGCTAAGATAGTGTAATAATATATCATAAAGATGAACTACAGATAACCATCCCTAGTATCCTCCACGGTAGCATTTTTATTGTTTATATTGTTTCCAGATTTATTAAAGTTCCTGAAAAGCTTTATTTTGACATGTTATTTGATGCACCATCCTGAAAAAGCCCCCATAAAAAAGATAGATGTTTCAAAATTTGTGGAAAAATATTTTTATAGTCAATTAAAAATGAAGATATGTAAGGTGGAATATTTGCGGAAAACAAAAATTATGATGATGCTGGACAAAGTCTTTACAAATATGTTTACCTCTGTTTTATGGGTGTTTGTTACATATATTTCTCTTATAAGTGAATATTGCTTTTTGGGTACCATATCTTCAGCAGAGCCACATGTATCTCGAGATAGGTTGATATTTTTTCCCTTCATACTTATCTCAATAAAGTGTTAAAAGTTGGTTCAGATGGTAGTAGTATCTTTTTTTAATGGACATTTTCTAGAC
Organism: Parus major; assembly: GCF_001522545.3. Lineage (NCBI taxonomy): Eukaryota > Metazoa > Chordata > Aves > Passeriformes > Paridae > Parus > Parus major. The sequence goes on from NC_031768.1 coordinate 35,001,914, forward strand.
TATAGCTTGCCATTTCTGTTCACTGACTGTGTAATATAGCCTATATTATGATATAATTATGAATAATATGATACATTTTAATTATGTATCCTCAATAGTTAAAATGCACAAGCACGCATAAACAGAGGAACAGCAAGAAAAAAAATCACAGTCTCTCAATGTATGTGTTTTAAGAAAAGTATTAGATATTTGATCATGTCTTCACTAGGGAAATACTAGGTTAGATTTTTCTCATTTTCTAAAAGTATGTGGTTTCATTTGTGTTTCCACATAATTAAAAAAATTAAAGTCAAAATTTGTCTGTGGATGAAAGTTTGCTGAATCAGTGGAAAAAATCTTGTTTGCAGAAAAGTTTAACTAAAAAATTAATGTCCAGTGTTGCTGGTGTTACTCTACCAGAAAAAGCATATGAGATAAAATTGGTATTATTTTAAAAAATAGTGAGACAGGTGGGTGCAGATACAAGCTTGCTAGTAGTTTTAGAAGTGTTAGACATAATGATTCAAAAGTAAATGGCGACTAATTTTATCTTTTCACTGCTTGTAAAAAAAAACTATAATGTTTTTTTCCTGCTATGTCTTTCTCCAACACACCCTCAGTTTATTATATAAAATTCATATCTGCAGTGGTGCAAAATGACTGGAAAATAGAGACTAAGAGAAATTACAAGGGTATGTGTAAGTTCTTGGGCAGCAAATAGAGGAGCATCTTACTTCAAGTAATGCAGTGCAGCACACTGAGTTCATGTCACTTGCTGCAGGGTAGTAAGGGTTCATAAAATCAAGCCAGCCACATGGCTATAGATCTTCTATAATGTAACATTTATTTTTCTTTGCCATGGGCAATAGATTTTCTATTACTGAATGTGAACTAATGAACTAGCAGGCCAAGTTCAAGTTATCAACACCTATTGAGTGTGTTTCCGAGCTGCAACAGACAGGACAGCTCAGTTGGCAGTGTTCTGCCTGCTTCCAACACAGTGGAATTCCAGCCCCAAGAATGCTCTCTGTGTTTGTGCTGCTGACTGATGCCGCATCTCTTCTTTTGAAGCACACTGCAAACCTTCCCATCGTACAAATCTTCTCAGCCCACACAGAGATAGCTTCCTAACAAACTCAATGGCATAACACAGCAAGCCAGGAAATAAATTTTCAAGTGATCTCATTAGATAAATTTACGGACTGCTTTTCCACAAGTAGAAGACTGGTGTGACTACCAAAGTCCGTAGTCTGTGGGCACCCTAGCACTCTGAACTTTACAGAGACCTTTGTAACAAGATAAAATGAGTCAAAAAGGACATAAAATCCCACCCTTCTGACGAGTCAGCACCTGATACTCAAACCACTCAACAGGGTCTCCAGTAGCCATTAGAGACGCTGCTACTGGTCTAGTTCTAGTTAGGGGGAAAAAGAGGGAGATATGTGCCTTGGGATATGTTTTAGGGAACATGGAAAAAGCTGGAGCAGGGATATATGAAGGAACTACTAATTTTGTGGAACAAAAGCAAGTGTAATGGAAAAGAGCATGGAGCTATTATGGTGATGTGGCTTACTGGTTATTGTTCACATGCACGGAAACAGATTGTTTTTTATACATCCCGTGTAATAAATTGCCATGGGTTCCACTCATACTAAGAAAGAGACCCCAGTTTGTTTAAATTGCATTGATTAATGCTTTTGTTGGCTACATACAAGCTAATAAAAGTTAATGTTGGAAGATGAAATGGCTCAGGAATATAATTGCATTTACTAAGAGACATTATTAGGTAAAATTCAGATAGTCGCAGTTTTTCTATAATGTTACTTGCATATCTGAAGAAATCAAAAAATGGGACTAAATAGATTTATCTCATTCAGTCCTACTTGCAGGCTCAGAGAGTAGCCATTACAGGAGGGGAGCACTGCACGCCAAGACTGTTGGTCTGTCATAGCCTTAAAATATGAGAAGGAGTGCTTTCTAAAGTTTTTGTATTTTAACCATCTGAAATAGAACTAAAAACCCTAATGGTCCTCGTTTGCTATATTGGGCTTTGTTGACCAAAAGCCTTTCAGCAGTTAGTGCTCTACATCCTGCTGCTACTTTCAGTGTCCTCCATGGCACAAACTTCATGTCTATCTATTATGTATGAGCCAAGCCAAAAAAAGGAATCCACATTGTTCCAAACGCTGCATATGAGCTGGCAAAGTTATATGGCAGATTATATTCAGCAACATGAAATGTGGAAAATGTGGCCCTTCTAGGTCTCCTCAGTATCACAACTTTAATTGTAGAGTATAGGAGAGGAAAGCCCAGTAGGAGGACAAAATAAACCATTTATTCTGAAAGTATCAAAACAGACTCCTGTAGTACTGGTTCAGGGTCAGTTAATTCATCTAATTAAAGTGATGGTCTTTCATGAGTTAACAAATGAACAATACAAATGAAAAGCCGTATGCAATTCTAGTTTAATTTAAATCACATTATTCAGATGAGGACATTGGAGTCTGATGTCCTGTGATGAAGTGGGGCAACTTAATCATTACCAAGGTCTTGGACACATCCAATTTCTGGACAGCATTGTATGCATTTTCTTTGCCCCTTTCAGTATTTTGAGGATGGATTAAATGTCTCTGCAGCAGTTTAGCTGCAGAAATTTACTTTGAAGTGTTATGCAAGGGGAATATAGAAATCTACAGTGTTATATTCTATTGTTATAGATCTCTTTATCTTTAGTGCTCTGGGAACATACAGGATTTCAACACATAAACGCTGAGATTGGTGCTCTCCTTCATGGATGTGTAACTGCTGTAAAATATCACTGTCAAAAACAATTTGTATGTGCCAATTTATTTGAGGTGATACAGGTGGTAAACAAGCTGAAATTTGATCTTTTCTTTTAGCCCTAGATTTATTTTCCACTGTTCCAGAGAAATTAAACATAACAGCCTTGACCTGTGTATTAATTTCATTAAAGCTTTGGTTGGCATTTTATTTTGAATTCAGAGAACAATATTAATGGAAAGCACTGGGGAAAAGGTTTTGGGGTTTTTTTTTTGTTTTTTTTTTTTATTTGTTTGTTTGTTTACTGGCATAGAGTCTTTTGTCTGTTTGGTTGTTTGGTTGTTTGGATGTTTGGGGAGTGAGTTGGTTTGTTTAGGGGTTTGTTTGGGTTTTTTGTGAGGTTTTTTTAGTTTTGTTTTTTTTTGGGGGGGGTTATTTCTTTTTGTTGCTATTTTTTCAAATTTCCAGGATAGAAAGGTGAATATTTGGCTGCATTTACTTTATTTTGAGGCAAAATGCTGGCAGATTCTCCTTTTAACTTTCATACAGAGGTGAAATATGGTCAGGAAACACTAACACATACCTAACTCCCAGAAAATTAATGTAGCAGTTCTTTGAAACAGCACCTGCATTTTTAACCACAGTTATGGGAACAATCACAATAAAACCATTGAAAAGGACATTCTTTATTTCATTTGAAAATGTTTTGTTTTCTATATGGAAGAAGAAAGCAGTTAACTTAGATAAAAAACACAGTATATGGGATGTAAAAATTCCATTTACAATATTCTGTATGCCAACAAAAACAAAAACTCTTATCAAAATGCATGCCTATTAAAATATAGGTACACAATATTAAAAAATAAAATTATTTAATTCACAAGCAGACAATTAACATGTCTTCAGTTTTATGAAACACCATAAGATATTGTGCATGACTTTTTATGCTCTGTGCAGCAAAGAACATTGAGTTGTATCATTCTTCTTCTGAAAACTAAAAGAAAGCTCTTAAGAAATAAATTCTCCTCCTCTGTCCTAAGCTTTTATACTTCACATGGTATCTTTTTGCTCATTTCGTTGGGGGAAATAAAGAAAAGATCTTAGTTCACTGGAATGGAAAATAAACAAATATGAAGGCACAATATTGCCTTCATTGTAGTCTTATGATCTATTTAATGTTTGAATAAAAGTTTCATTTGCTACCAAGACCCTAAAGTAGAGTTACTTGCAAATGTCCTATCAAATAGACCCAAAAGCTCCTTAGACTCATTTTATCTTGCAGACTTGTTTTATGTCCAAATTCTGAGTGGACCTATCCTGTTTAAAGTAGATTAATCAGCTTAAAAATATCCTATAAATATATATTAATTTTTTTTTCAGGTTTCAGATGCATGATTCAAGCATTCCAAATTTGATTCTGAATATGATTCAGCTGGTGAATTAGAAGGAGTAATGAAATGCCATTATACCAATGAGACAAAAGAAAAAGAATCAATCAAAATAGCTTTAATAGCTATGAAATATGACATAAATATGAAATTTGAAATAAATTTAGCTCTTAAATTACTGAGAGAAAATGGCTGATTTTCAGTGTGGTCATCATTCTAGATTCCCTGACATACATATTTGATAAACTTACTAAATCTGAGAATCTCCAACAGTATCTTGAGGAAACCACGAGACCAACAAAATCTAGCTTCAAATCAGGGAAATTAAAGTATGATGGAGCTTGGAGGCAAATTTAAAATTAATTTGATGAGCTTTCCATGAAAATATTGAGTCTAGAAAACAAATGGGAGTAGAACAATTTTGTGTTTATTCAGATGCACCTAAAATAATAAAAAGCCAAAAGATCAAAGCTCTATACACAATAATTTTTAATGCTATAAGAGGAACAACCTCTTCATTTCACTGAAGTGTTTAGCTAGGTCAAAACAGTGATGCTTATTTTTAAATAACAAAGGAACAGAAACAAGCACATCTTTAAAATTCAGGGTTCACATTCAGTTAAGTCACTTTTGAAATAGTACCTTAAATCGGCTTGCAAATGTGTTAATCAAATTATTTAGCTTCAGATTTACTGGTGTTAAAGTTTTGCCTCCTTTTTAATGTGACAGTTCTTTGTACAGAAGAGAGAGCTCCTGTCCAAAAGTACTTGCAGTCAGTGGCTGCAATGAAATACTAATGACAGGTAATTGTGATTTGTTGTATAAGCTTCAATCATTGCATAGCAATTACTCATCCACTAGCAAATATTTGCTAAGCATCTCTCCATCATGGCAGTATAGGAATGACTCTGCTGTTCCTGTGAAAAAGTGATTTCATCTTCATGATGTCTCAGTGAGTCTTCATATTTCAATGACTTCCGAATTAAAAAGCAATTGCAAGAAGAACAACACACACATTTTTCGTTCACCTGGCATACATGGCAACTCAGATTGTGAATCAAAAGTTATCTTGGTTCTCGTATTTTTTATATGAATCCATCAATAATTATTATTCTAGCTTCATTCATTTATACCAGAACAGCTGATTTTTATGCAGATTGTACAGATGAAATTAAATTGTTGTCTACAGTGATCTGCTTCCCCTATCATTCTTCACTGCTGCTGCAATAACAGAAACAGTGAAAATACTGCTATACTAATGAGTCTGACATTTAATCATGGTGTTGTAAACTAAGTTCTTAAAAGCCATCATTCTTAATTTGCAGGACTTTTGTGACTAATATTGCCAGAATGAGCTGTGTAATACTGAGAAATTTCAGTGGAGAAATATAGACAATCACCGGATCAATTAACAGTTCTACTAATGGGTGATATGAGGAAAATTCTTGTGTCATTTCTTTAAAAACACTACATTGTTACTGCAAGTATTAAAAACCAAACAACAACAAGAATGATGATTCTTGCTATTATTGTAAGAGAAAGATACAACTAGGAGAGTAAATAAATATTTTATTTAGGAATATTTTTTGCAGTCACTTTTCTACATCATGTGGATTCTTTAAATAAACTTTCAATTAAAATTATAGGTTATCATATTAAAAAAGCAGCTAGCTATGTGACTATCAAATTAAAAATTTGAGATTCACTGGGGCTGTTCTGAAGTAAAAATATAATAAAGATGAAAGTAAACCCCTGAGTAGAATACATCAAGATACTTATAGTGTTTGTTCTACAAGGATGATTATACACAGAATACTTGTAAGGCTGGGTTGTTTGGTTTTTTTCTGTTATCAAGATAAATAATAAAAATATTAAGAAATATTTTAAATTTTAAAAAATGCCAGGGAAAAATTCCAAACTTTTTGGTTAGGCTTGAGTTGAGTTGGAGTAAGATACACAAAAAACACATAAGAGTTGGAGTAATATTTTTCTAAGGGCCAAAAGAATGCTTTTTCTGCTGGTAAAAAAAGTGGATGTTATATATTGTGGTGGATTTGCATATGGTGATTGTCCTTTCCAGATCTGAACATCATTGATGTAAAACAAAATTGGGGAGTATGGGAAGCAATGAATGATGCAAAAGGCTTTTTGAAGCTAAAATTTAATCTCAGCCTGACTAGGAAGATAAATCAAGCAGAACTGTTAAGCCTCATGCAGAATCATTCTCTCCTCTTCTGCCCATTACTTCTCCATCTAATCCAGCAAGCTATCTATAATTTCTACCTGTAATCCATCAGTTACTTTAGAGCTGGGTTCCAAAAATCCAAATATGATAGCTTCTGTGTCACAAGTTTCAGCCTACTTTGATGCATTAAGTTTTAGCTTTCATATTTTCCAGATTCTTTATTGCCTTAGTGTGTGTCTCTGAACTTCATAGAAAGTGTTAGCAAGTTCTCTTCACAGTGTAGTTAGACAAAACAATCCTTTCCCAGCTGAGAACCAAGGACACCGTTGCAGCTTCAGGCCCAAAGAAGTATAAACAACAGCAAACTGTGGAGAGCAGTCTGGGAGGATGGGACTTTATAACCTGAAGCTGTAATTGGACAATTAACCCCAATATGTAAATGGACCCAAACTTATAAAAGTGTGAAAACTTGTGACTCAGAGTCCATCTTGCATCCATCTTGGGAAGAGCCCTGGCCAGGCTCTTGTACTGTCCAAGGTGAATCCTTTGAAAGCATTTTAATAAACACTTATTTTATTGCTTTACCTCTGTCCAGCCTCTGTTCCAGGCAGCCTCTTTAGGCGTCGACTTCTTTGTTCTCTCAAGTAACACCCATCTCTTGACTGTGCCAAACAATTAGAAGTAAAACAAAAAGGAAGCATTACATTTAACTTAGAACTAAATTTCTGTCCTGAATTCTTTCTACACCCAAAACCCAAGGACACTCTACAGAGGTGGTATTTCTGATAGTTAAGAAACAGTTGTACTTCTGCATTTCTTGTCTGGACCTTATGCGTGTCTGACACATTCAAAAGAATAATTCAAGAATTCTTAGGAAGGACTACTTGTCTATGATATACATGTCTTCATCTGAGCTAATTCTATAAAAACACTTCTTGATCATCATAGAGAAGCACACAATACTTGAGTTCAACTCACCTGCCTTGTAGGATCAGATACGATATTATTCCTTAATGACTACCAAAAGAAAGTAAAAACATGCAGTTGGGATTTTTTAGAACTTGGATTAGGAGAAATGAATACATAGAGCAAAAGACTTAAAACCTTGGACTGAATACTGCTGTTAAAAGGCATGCTATTTTTTGATAGTTTTGCTTCTTTCAATTTTCTTTTATATTCATTAAAATAGAATTATGCCTGTGTCTAATAGATTTTACAGAGTGTTGTTTGAGTAGTTTATGTGATAAATCATAGTCGTAGAAGCAAGGGACACAAAGGAAAATCAGATCAAATAACTTGCTTTGCTAGTATTTCCAGGTCTGGGAACTGAACTTGGTAACTGCTCTCATGACTCTGGTTCTTGATGCCGGAAATGAGCTGCACTGTGGAGTGATGCTAAACAGACTGTTAAATTGCATACATAAGGTAAAGCGTAGATGTGTCACCTCGGGTTCGTCTGCATCAAGTTATATTAATTTTGCGGAAATTTTGCCTTTAACTAAGGTTCATCTTGTGCTGTCAGAGCCTAAGGCACAATCTAGAATGTGGGAGGAATTGTTTCTGTCATTGGACCGTGTGGGTGATACTGCTTTATACCTCCTACCTGGCAGCCTGCCCGATGCCTGTGTCTCAGCCAAGGGTGTACTTCTTCTTGGTCCCTCTAATGTTCCTGAGCAGAGGCTACCAGCTACTTTTAACTTCCCATTCTCATTTTTGCACTGGGCAAAGCTTATTAATTATTTCCGACAGGTTATTTATCACATATTTGAAATATTTCTTTCTTTATTTATGTACTTAACTGATTTAAACATAACCAGAAATAAATCTGTTAAACGCAAGCCTGCAACTCTACATGCTGTCTGTGTCTCAACATTCAAAAATATTTACCCTTGGTCAGTGCTCACTACGCTTTCTAGTTGAGGAAAGGGAAAAGCAGACAATGAAATTTGATCTGTTGTCTTCTTTCTCTCAGTCCACTGACTGTTATCTGCTGTTCATGTGGGCACCGGCAGTACAGCTGTGAGCAGACTGAGGAGTATAAAGAAGGATTACAGAGCTCCGGGAGTGGCAGTGAGGGAATTTGGAGCACAGGTTATTTTTAACCTCAGTCCTCCCAAAGAGGAAGGGTTTGAAATGGCCAATGAAATCTGTAGAATCAACAAATGGGTACAGACCTGGAGCAACAGCCAGGGATTATTTTTTACTTAGACCATACCACTCACTTTGAAAAATGTGGTCTAGTGGGATTTGATGGGGTCCATCTGTCAGAGAAGAAGAGGAACTTCTTCGGTCATAGGCTTGCCAAGTCGGTGAAGAAGACTTTAAACTAAAGTGGCCAGAGAAGGAACAATCTGTCCTACTCCTCAATCTGTCCTGTTCCTTTGCTGGATGCCAGCATCAGCAACAGATGCACAGAGGTTGCAGAGACAGGTCAAAGGTCAGCAGAAAAGCACCAGAAGAGCATTACAAAGGAATTACAGCCACTAAGTCAGCTTCACCGGGGCCCCAACTTAAATGCCTCTAAGCAAAGCAAAACCAGAAATTATGCATTGTACATGCCTGTAGGGCTTTTATTTTATTAATGTTGTGGAGACATGGTGAGATTGTTCCTATGACTAGATTATTAGAGTGGAAGGATACGAGGAAGGGCAGGAAACAGAGGTGAGGAAGTGGTGTTGCCCTCCTTGTCCATGACCAGCTGAAGTGCAAGGAGCTCTATCTGTGGATAGAAGAGGAATTGGCCAAGAGTTTATGGGTCAAGATTATAAGGAGAGCAGGGGCAGGCAATATTATACCGGGGGTCTGCTACAGGAACACATGGCAAATAAAGCAGTCATTGGTGACAGCCGACACAGCTTCACTAGGGACAAACAGCTCCTGAAAGATTTGGTCACCCACTATAATGGGATTATGGCATTGGTAGATAAGGGAAGGGCAACTGACATAATCTCCCTGGATTTGTGCAAAATATTAGATACTGTCCAGCATGACATCCTTCTCTTTCAGCTCTAGAGACATGAATTTGATAGATGGACACTACAGAGTAGTTTGTTTAGTTCTGGGACCCCAAACTAGGAAGGGCACAAACCTTTTGAAGCGAGTCCAGAGGTGGCCACAAAGATGATCAGAGAGCTGGAGCACCTCTTGTGTGAAGGCAGGCTGAGAAATATGGGGTTGCTCACTGTGGAGAAAAGAAGGCTCTGGGTGGGACCTCACTGCACTAAAAAGGTTGACAAGAGAGCTGGGGAGGGACTTTTGACAAGGGTGTGTAGTTGTAGGCAAGGGGAAATGGCTTTAAGTTGAAGGGTGGGTTTATATTAGACACAGTTAGAAGAAATTCTTCACTTGAGTGTGTTGAAGCACTTGAACAGAGAAGTGGATGCCCATCCCTGGAGCTGTTCAAGGCCAGGTTGGATGGGGCTATGAACAACTTGGTCTAGTGGAAGGTGTCCCTACCCATGGCAGGATGGCTGGAACTAGCTAATTTATAAGGTCTTATGTTTCTATGACTCTTTAAGGAGAATTGTGATAGGTTAAAACAGAAGTTTAGAAACATTTTTTGAAGGCTTACCTCCAAAATATCTAGTCTTTGATTAGATCAAGTGATTATCTTTTGAGTATTGAAATATTGCAAGCTGAGGGGGTGCTCCTAGAGCCTGTATTCTTGTTTACATGATGTTCTTATCATGCAGAAGAAAGCTTTTCTGTGCTTGAGAACATTTACTTAAAATAAAGGATGTGAAGAGACTGAGGACAGAATTCTGCAGTTTCTGGAAACAGAAAAAAGGATTGAAGGAGCCCACTGGAAGTTGTGCAGTGGGAAATCCAGATCTGATCATTTATGAGACAAAAAAAAACCAAGAGAAAAATGAAAGTAAATAAGAAGGATAATTTTTAGACATAAATTTATGGGCATATTGTCTTGGAATTTTATTATTGGGATTAAAAAGCCTGATTTTACCTTTTGTGTCAATAAAAGAATTTTCAAGTAACCTAGAAATAATTTAACACAGAGATCTAACAAGAACTGTGACAGATACAGAAAAATAATAGTTTTAAATAATAAACCTCTAAGATTTCAGAATAAGAACAAAGTTTCAAAACCTCTGAGGTTACTTTTGATCAGTAATGTCATCAAGCCCAAGCCTGCCAGTTCTTTCAGATAATTATAACATTCTACAGTTCTCAATTTAAAAGACAAATTTCTGATTGCATTTCACGGTTCTTCTTATCCTTGAAAAAAATTCTGCCTGGTAAATGCTTTCATTCAGTACTAAATCAGATGCAAGGTTCCCAGTCTTCTTGTGCCTGCAACTCTCTGCTTGATGAAAATCACCTTTGTTATTCTGAAATGCTTTATTTTAGTAAAAAAATGTCTACATTTTAGTCTTTCAGAGCTGGGTCTCTAAATCCAGGAGCTGATGTTCTTGCATTATTAAAACTGCCTAATGTATGGCTTTTTCTCTTTGCTCTGCGTATAAGAGAAACACTTAAATCTCTCTGCAAGCATATTTTGTGTTCTTCTCTCCTGTCAGTAACTGCCAATTGTGGATGTTAGCCTCCAGATTCTTATACAAAGAGACTGTAATTGCCTTTATTACATTATAGAAAATTCTTCTAAGTCAGTAAACATAAAAAAACATCTATCATTCAGTGAACTGGAAGTGGATAAATCTTAAAATTATTTTTATGCATCTTTTTATTTGTTAAAAGAAAAAGGGTTCAAGATTCTGCCTGAGGATGTTCAGATTAACAGTACAAGTAGTGTAACAACTACTTATTTAAAAAGCATATTCAATTATGATGCTAGATTTGCTCTCCTTGACAAGGGAAAATAGCGGTGGGACCAAAAGAAGCGACAGTGAGCAATCCAAACTAGGCATAGCTTCAAGCAGAGCGTGCTTGCGTGAGAAGGGGAGCACAAAACTAAGCCATCAGTTTTCTGTGGTCATTCATCATTAGCAGAGTTGCAAAATTACATCTCAGGGAACTGATTTCACAGACTTTCTGCAGAGTCACAAACTAGAAGTCCAGAGGAGTTGTTCGGTCACAAATCCAAACGGAGCTCATAGGACCTCAATCCGCTACAGCTATTTTTAACGTAAAGGTTAAACAACCACTAAAAATTCTACTAAAAATTTACCATGATTCAAAAAAAGTATTTTTAATCCTTTGTGAGAATCTACCCAATTTTCACTATTAAGCTTTGCATCCCATTATAGTAAGCTATACATTAGGGGTGATTAATTAACTATTTAATTACAATGTGATAAACTAAACAGATTTTGGGGTGAATTTTGTTGAATGGGTATTAATGTCATGTTTTACAGTCCATTCATCATTCTGGATCCTTGTTTCTGAACTGTCTCAAATTATTTTTCATTCCTGTTTTTGAACTATTTGCAAAATGTTCTTAATACCACTAAAAGTAAATGGAAAAAATAACTGATCCATGCCTAATTAATATTTTCCTTGTTCAGGTATCCAAGGACTGTGACTCTTTTTGGTAATGGTACTACACTAGAATCTATATTCCAATAATCATACTCATGACTATACTTTACATATAATTAAAGTGAGCATCTGAAAGGCAAACTTATATAAATATGAACTAGAAAGAAAATACATATACATTTATATTCTCTTTTACTGGTTAGTTATATCCCTAATGTGAGAAGACTTATGAATATTATGTTGACCTAATAATTTTTGTTACATCATTAAAAACAAAAAGAAAAAGTAATATCAAAAAAGCTGTGCAAGCTATGTTGTCTGGCATAAATTATATTAATCTTTTCCAGAATCATAAACTAACAACATTATCAACCTGGATTAGAAGGTGTTACCTCTTCCTTTGAAAATTTCATTTGATAAATTATCCTTAGGTTATATTTTCCAAATGGTGTATGGCAGCATTAAAACTGGCATTAAGTAAATATTAAATTTCTTCAACATTTACTCCAGTAAGTTACAAGAGAGGGCTGGGAAAGACTTCTTATAAATGGGAACTTTCAATTTTATCTAAAAGAGTGTTAGCAGTGTTTAGCAAGTATCTTGGATGGAAACTCAGGAGTGAACAATAGATAGAGAATTAAATAACAGAATCATACAGCTGGGGAAGAAGTAATTGGGAGAAAAATATCCAAATATACTCTGAACATATGGTGATTTTGCTTATAGCATAGTATATAATCAGAAGGGAGTTCTATATTGTAAGGCAACTAGTGATAGTATCTTGTTTAATTGATATTTTTTCACAAAGATGCCCAAAGAAGTTTATGTTTTGAGTATGTTATTGCTGCTGTTACTCATGCTCATATTTCAGACTTTTGGTATTGTATTTCTGAGGCCAAAAACTATAGATACAAAGACAAATGAAATTCTGGGAAGAGGAATCCCCTGTCTCTTACAGCTCAAAAGCTCAGAATTTCCTGATGAGAAAATCATTGAATAAAAAAGATGCTTATGCAACATCAAGGTGGAACACAAAAGGAAGGGAAAAAAGGAGAAAAAAATTCATAGTACATTCTTTCTTCCTTCTTATTATTATTTAGGTACTTAACACTCAGAGACTTCTGTTGCTTGGAAGAGTGACGGTGCCTTCAGTCAGCCTTCCAGGTCTCTCTCTAGAGTCAAAAAGAAGGAAGGAGTGTTTTGGCATCCTTACACATTTGTTTCGAACTCACTCTTCATTCCAATCCTGTTCATGTGTTTACCTCAAATATGTTGAATTCTGGTAGTAACTGTGGTTGGAAAGGGCTTTAGAAATTACTTCTTTAGTATGCAGGCTTTAGGTGGTGGAGAACATAAAGCACCCTGTGCAATCTTATTCCTATATAAATTTACCTTCTCTTCAATGATTTTAAGATTCATGTGTGCAATAGATCTGAAAATCCTTTAATACTCAATATCGGTAATGTTGAATATTGCACAAAACCATGGATATTTTGATGTTTAAGTATATAGCTAAGACTGACTAAAAAAAATGAAGGGTTTCCAAAGTATATCAAGGTTTAAGGTTTGTTTTCATTCAAATACAGAAATTCAATTACTAAAATATACATCCATTAAAATGAATTTTTTTAGGAGCATCCATATCACCCACTGAAGTTGCCATTTTGTAGATTCTTTATTGTCAGGAAAAATGAATGACCGATATAAAGGAGTATCTAAAGAATAATTTGTAATTTTCTGTACCCTGCTCTTATCACCTTTTTTTTTTAAACTCCAATAGACTGTAAAAGAGACTAAGACATTTTTGCATACACTATACTACATATAGGTGACATAAATATTCTTCCTTCTTCTTGCTTTTGTTTCGTTAATTATGAACTAGTTCTCATAGGCAGAAAAAGCCCTTCTAAAGTTCCTAATTGATACTGAAGTCAAATTGATTATGTATATGGCTTTCTGCAAGCCTTGACCATATGTTACCTTCTACTGTAGATTTCAAAGGGATTCAAAAAGGGATTCATAAAGGATTGCAGTGTATTTATATTTTAATTCTTAACTGAATTAGCTGTTATAAAACCAGGACTCCTAGCATACACAGTTCCCTAGAAGCTGTACAGTTTCAGAATTTACAGGCTCAAGGAAACTATGTCTAGGGGTATGAGTGGACTCCTGGGAAATGAATGTCCTGACAGAGATGCTAAGAAAGTGAGGTTCAAGAAATATTTTATGAAAAGAGATGCCTGATTTTTATGCCTTCAATATAGTGATCTCAAATTTTTAGCCCAGTTTTTTTAGAATAGCTTAAAGCCTCCTTTGCATAGATTACTTGGATAACAGCAACAGAACGTTTTTTGAAGAAGTAAAAATTTCCCAGAAAATGTGCTGTTGAAAGGGTTTTTGTATCCTAACACAAAGATGTCCAGCTGAAATAATGAAAAGCACCTCCATGAAATCAATGTGCCCGTGCTGTTTTGAGTACACAAGGAATATGTGTAATACATTTCAAATAGAACTCCTCCAAGAAATTTTCAAATGCCGTGTTGCTATAAAATTTATTCTGCTTTGTAAGAATTCTTATGCAGAAAATTATGAAGGAGTGAAGGTAGGTGTGCTGTCGCATTAGCATTCTGTTCATAAAAACAGTGGTAGACTGTTAAATGCTAATGTGTACTGTAGAAGATCCCAAGAAAGATTCAACATGATATCAATTTATGTCAATAAATTGATGTCTGTTTATAGCTTCTGTCTGCTGCTAAATTCTCTTCTTGAGGCTGGACACCAGTGCATGAGAACTTTGCACTGATTTAAACTTGGAGATCAGCCCCAGAAAAGTATAACCTCTTTTTATTTGTTTATTGCCTGTTTTATTATATAGTCATTGCTGTCTCAGCAGCTTAGATCTTGGCAGCTGCCTTCACGAAGAGATGAGATGGTGTATGCTGTGATGACATGAGTGTTTAACCAGAGAGAAAGTGAGAGACAAAGGAAAGCACTGTCAGATTTACAATGTTGCTATTATAGAGGTTTTCGAAGTGTGGAGGTGGTCGCTTTTTGGAGCGTTTTTATTGTTGCTCTTGTGTTGTTTTGGGATTTTTTTGGGGTCTTGCAGTGGACTACGAGTAGGTGGGAAGAACTGTGCAACCAGTTCTCAGTAAAAAAGTGTAGACTGGGATTTAGGTATGATTCTCCTGACATCCAAATAAACGGTTCTGGTAGGATAAATAGCGAAGTAATCTGATGACTCACTCAGTTCATGAGATTTTGAGGAGGAATAATGAAGAACTTCCTTCTTTGTGTGACTTTTCATTTTCCACTTCACACATTAAAATTAGAATAATCATAAACCTGCCTTCCAGGAGGAAACCCAAAGAAATATCCATCAAAATGTCAGTCAGAAATAGAATAAAGTAGCTGTGAAAATCTGGTGCCTTTATTCCTGCATTTTTTCAGTTGGCCATTGTTTCCTGGCATGATACAGTAAAAAGATTCTTTTAAAGATAGCACATAAAAAAGGACCATAACCACATTATGTCATTATTCCCAGCACTATAGAACTTAGAAAGACTTCATGTACATATTTCAGATAATGTACAGAAGGTTGGTTGGGTGGCAAGATAACTAGGAGAAAAGGAATAGATGTTATTGTTGTAGAGACCAATGAGATAATAAGGAGTCTTTAATGTAAGCCAGAGTAGTCAATATCTCTGTCATAGCATCCTACTGAATCACTTAGATAAGGCCTCTACAAGCAAAACTACACAGCAGATACTACAGAATTGGAGGTGGTTTCTTTTTTTGAATTCTTGCAAATGTCTCAAGTTGCTTCTAGCAGTTTATGATGCCGTGATGGCAAGAATGTTTCAAATAGCAGGATAAATTGAGAAAGAAGGAAAGTGTGAGTCTGAATCAACAGATATATTTATACTGAATTAATTTGAAATGTCTTTTTCTGTTAATTTTACTCATACTACTGAAAATCATAAACTGAAAATTGACTTTAGTGTTCTGAATCTCAAGAGGGTTTATGTGGATTTCCAAACCAGAACTTATTCAGATAAATAACATTAGATTCAAAAAACCTTGATCTATAAATCTTGACTTTTTTACTAAAATATTACTGTGTTTGCATACATATTAGTTGTCCTTAGACAACATCTAGTCTCATAGCATTCCATCATATAACATGTCAACATGCTGTAGCTAACAGGTTCGAAAGCAGACTGACAGATTTTATTAGCTACAGATGGAAGGGTATGATGAATCATTCACAGGTATCAAACAGTTGTAAAGATCACATTCTATTATTTCAGCAATCTAGTTATAATGCACTGACCCTTAATTTGCTAGACTTAACAAACAATTGCTTTTATGAATTATTATAATGTAGATTGTTTATAACATTATTTTCAGTTGTGACAGCTTGAGGAAACAGTGAAATGATGCTGCATAATCTGTTCACTGCCTCACAGGTATTTCCTGGTGAAATGATCATGAAAAATGTGAAGTTTTTGAAATTATGTTATAAGCAGGAAGCAGGAAGGCCCTTTAATTATGCCCTTAAGTACAGAATATTTGCTTAATTGCTTAGTAGCCCTTGTATCCTGAAAATTTAATTATGTGATGATTAACTATTCATTATAATATTTTCCTGTTATTATTCAGTACAAGCTGCACATTAACTTTTAAAGTCTTTATCATGTTAGGAATTAAGCAACCCCAATTCTCATCAACTGCACAGACTGACTGTGATACTACAATAACTTATCTACTTCCCTTGCTCAATTAATAATACCTGATTCATCAGGCAATTCAGAATTGCCCATGGAAAAAGTCTGGCATTTTAAGCAGTGGCAGCTAATCCTGTTTCCTGAATCAGGCCTCTGTTCTGTTAGACAACATGCTTTGTTTCCCTGGCCCAACTAATTCTGTCTGGAAAGCTGTGATATGACACAAGCTGCTCAAGATGGGGCTCCAGAAGAGAATAAGTGGAGTTTAGAGCCCCTTAACCTCCATCTGAATGTGAATGTGTGAACTCAAAAACCAGAGGAAAAGGTGGAGTTTTTTTCATAAGATTAACTGTTTAGGAGACTAATCCCAGCTAGGTATTCACCTCTGTCCCGAGGTAATCCCAACTGACTTCTCACTTCTGTGGAGAACATGTTGGTCATGAAGAATGTGCCATTGTGAAGGAAGCCCTCCACATCTCCCTTTGAAGCTGTGCTGCTCACTACTGTGAACTCCAGGAAGAACTCAAGGGCAGTGGTCAGCAAACCTTTCCCTGGCATTAGATGAGATGTACAGATCTGAGATAGAAAAAGATTGTGACATCATGTTCGTAGGAGAGATTATCATATTGAGTTTCTTGCTTTTCTTTTTCCCACTAGATAAACTTAAGATCTTATTTCCAGTGCCACTCTTGCTTTGTAACCCAATGAATCATAATTGCCTTTTGGGGCATTGAAAGGATTCTACTCTGGGAATAATTTTTAAATGTAGCAGAGCGGGGTGAGTTTGGCCCCATCCACTTCCTAAGCACTGTGTAAAGCATTACTTTGATTAGTTGATTTGCAGGAATGAGGGGAAGAAAGTAGAGCAGAGGTGTGCTTTACTACTCAGCTACTGCATTACTCTCAGTGATGGTGGTGTGTGTCAGCTGTTTCTAGAACTAATCAAACTGAATTTCTGGCAATCAAAATATTGTAAAGTTGAGGAATAATAAAGTTGAGTCATTAATAAAACACAATTTTTCCATCATCCTTTAAAACAGTTTTTATACTATATCTAAACTGTATACTACCTCTCTACCCACATCTTCAAGTTATTGGGTACTCCTGAAACTTTCTGGTGTTAAGCAACTTCTGGAGATCTGACTTTGCAATTTAGTGCTACTACAATATCATATTCTGTATATAACAATTTGCATATGTGTTGAACCCAGAAATCTCTTAGTCATGGTGCTAAACTTCTGTGTGCGATAAGCAAATGAAATTCAGATTGAGGAGGAAGTTGGATAAAACTCTATAAAGGGGAAGCAGTGGAACCCAGTTTGTTCAGAAGCTCTACCACGAACTGATGAAAGAGGAGATTTTCTTTACAGAAATTTTGGTTCTGAAAATCCTATGGAAGTTCTCATTTTTTCATTCTTATTTTAATGGGTATATTATTAACTGTACCACATGAAGCCTCAGGGTGCCTGATCCAAAATTACCGAGAGGCTTCTTTGGGGAAATTTTATATATGTCTCTTAAAATAATTTTGAATGAAAACTTTATTAGATAGAATTAGACACATTAGACAATTATCTTATATGTCATTTTATGATTGATGATATCAATCATGGAGATTGATACATATATAGTAGACTGCATATTTCTAGCTGGTATGTTAAGTATTCTTGGATAATTTTTATTTAAGCTTTTAATGTGAATATATATATTTTAATAATTAAAAACATATAATGTTAGTATTATAAAATATCTTAAAATTTAATAACATTAATATCATAAGCATATTCTGACAGAGGGAAAACTAGATACATCTCACACTTTTGGTTCTGCCTACAGTTGGGAGTGCCTAAGGGCAAATCTACACTCATACTTGTTTCTGCATTTTACTGTAACATTTGCATATAAAGAAGATCACCATTATGAGTTTGAGTTTGATAAACACTATATTAAAAAGGACATAATGTTTTAAGCTCAGCAATGGGCTTTAATCTGAGTTAGCAGTGATAAGAATTACGTAAGTAAAAGCTTATAACTTGTTTTTCTAGCAGGGCCTTTTTTTCAGAGGTGACCGGTGACGCATAATGTTAGATTTTTTTTTTTTTCATTTTAGTGTATGTTTTTTAGACTTCTACAGCCCACAGCTTTTCTATATGAATGTTTCAGCCATCTCCTTTGTCTGTTAGTGACTGGGACACAATTCTCTAGACATTTATTAGTCATCTGGTGATGGTGATGATCCCAGCAGCTAAACATCAATGATTTAAATTACAAGATGAGGAAAGTGCAGCATGCACTTGTCCAGAGAAGATCCTCCTATCAAAAGTGTTATCCTTATTACAAAAATTACAGTACTAAGCTCACTGAAATGTAGTTCATCAGAGCTCATGTGTATTTTCAAGTGATATCTAAGTATGAAAATATTTCTAAGGATCTTCACAATAAAAAAATTCTTGAAGCACTGACTAAACTCAGGTCTGGTAGTGGTTAAACCTGTCATGAGCTCTTTCTTAATGATTGCTTCTTTGTTTTACAAAATTGAATGAAAGCCCTGTACTAAATAAGGTTTTGTTTCCTGTGGGTGTTTGTGTGGGTATGTATCATGCAAAACAAAAACTAAAGGAACCTATTACTAAATTTTCTTGATGCTCTAGCCAAAGTGATGTTAAAGTGCCTAATTA
Source organism: Parus major (assembly GCF_001522545.3). Taxonomy (NCBI): domain Eukaryota; kingdom Metazoa; phylum Chordata; class Aves; order Passeriformes; family Paridae; genus Parus; species Parus major. The sequence goes on from NC_031768.1 coordinate 35,021,106, forward strand.
CTTTTTACTAGTTTGTGCTCTCTAGGATACTGAAATGCATTATTTTCAATGCTTTTAGTAATGCAAAAAGGCACAACACAATTGATGAAGTTTTAATTTCCTATGGATGGCAATTATCCATAAGACTCTACATAACAAAACTACTAACATTATTGTTGAACATTTGGTTAACTCTTGTAGAAAATATAATGTTTTTTTTATCATACTAAGGTTAAGAGATACCTAAAGAGAAAATATTCTGATATGAACTGATGCATAATCTGCATTTTCTTATTCATCAGATTTGTGAGAAAATAATCAAAACTGAAAACACTTTAATGTACTTTCATAATTTGCCTATGGAAACTGCAAGGTTGCATGTAATTTTGCTTTCTAAGATAGTTTAGCTAGGACTGATCCTAGAGTGTAATTCCCAGTCCACTGACTTGTGTCCCTGGATAGGAATATGTTTTCCATATTGTCAGGAGTTCCAAGCTGGAGCAGCTTGGACTGATTTTATGTCTCTTGGGGAAAAAAACAAAGCAAAACAACAACAAAAAACTATATAGTCTGGTCTTTCAGTCCGTGTTAGAAATAAAAAAAAAGATAGTGATAGACTTTTAAAAAATTTGAAGTAATGACACCATAATGTTTTATTCTAGGAATGGATTACTTTGTAATTGATTTACTCCCATTTTGAAGGATCTATATTCCATCGACCTTGTTATTTAGAGCCTTTCTTGTCAGAGCTCTTTCTTGCTTTCTAGGATTTGAAAGAGATCAAATTATCCTGAACTCAAAGCTGTTTTCTAGTTTCAGTCAGAAAATTGGGCAGACATTTGACTTTTTTAATTTGTTGTTCAGTTATTGGAAAACATTTTTTCAGAAGGTTAATGATCCTCTCTATGCCTATGGTAGATTTGTATCTGTGTAGGAAAGGAGGTTAATGTTACAAGTTAAAAGTAATCTAAAATTGTTTTAATTAGTCTACACTTTTGTCTCTCAGAGAAATTAAAAGCCGGAATAAGCTGCCCTGAACATTTTTAGGACTATAGTCTCAAATATATCATTTTGGTTCAGGTTTCCAGGCATATACTCTATATCTCAAAGCCAGTTTTAGTACAAAAGTATTTTCTTAAAATACTTGCTGTGCTCACCAACTACTGAGATGTAACAGGAGCACATTTTAAAGTTTTATCTATTAGCAGAATAAAGTACGTTGATTACATAAAGTTTTATTTGGAAGAAGATAATTTTACTTGAATTAATTAATATTCATCTGAATTTTAAGCCACTAAGAAGTTGAACATTTAACAAAATGTTTTTTGTTTCCACAAGAGACTTCTGACCTAACAGAAGCAAAAAAACCACCTTAAAAAAACAAAAAAAAAAAGACAGAGTTTTGTATCAGCCCTTCTTCTTTTTATGGCTCTGCCTATGGAAAATTTCCAGAAATAAATCCAAAGGGAGATTTCGTGTGCTTGCTGTATTTTATCTTGTTGTGATTCTAATGCACATATTTTTGATAATACATTATTTTCATTTTATGTCCTAAAAGTTTCATGTCTTAAAGTTCATTTACTTACATAATCAGCATAAAAGTGTTTCTCAGAAGAAAGCACTAAACAAAAGAAGTGATATGTTTTCCAAGATTCAAGAGAGTAGAGATATAACACATTTTGTGTTACTACCAAAAGAAATTTATTTAAATGGTAGGAAGGATAAGCATCACATATTTGGGGTTTTCTTTTTGTCTGTAGCTGTTTATTTTTAGTAGTGCAACAAAAAGAATTTGCACTACTACATTATTTCAAGAGTGACAGCTGAAAAGAGAATTACTACTGAGAAACCACTCCAAGTAAGAATTCTTTTTAGTAGGAATTGTAGTGTTCGAATATTTCAGTCTTAATCAAGGGACCTAAATCATGAAATTCATTCATTTATGTATTGAAAGAAGATGTTTTGTTTACAATGTCCTCTTGATCACACAGATATTAAAATGCAGACGTACAGTGCAAAAATCTCAACATACTAATGATGCTTATCATGATTTAAGGAGGTTAACTTAATCAGATGGAAATGGGTGTGTCAGACTAGGTTTGAAGTAACTAATAAAGCATGTAATTGACAGCTTTCCAAATGCTGCTTTAGAAGGGCAAAGGAAAAGCATTGCTTGACCTTGATGACTGCTCAGATTGTCAAGGTGCTATTTGGATCACTGTAGGACCAAAGGTTAGGAATTGCAAACAGATGCAAACACATTAATAAAAATGAGAGCATTACTGAGCTTCTGAGTTTAGTTATGGAAAGTGATTTTTAAGGTAAAATATTTAGGTGAGCTACTACACTGTGATTTTAATAACATTAATATCTTATTTTGTGTAGTTAGGAATGCTGCCTAAGGACAATGTATGATTATTGTATTTAATGTATTTCCTTCTTTAATGTTGACTCAGTTTCCCTAAGGAGGGTTTCTGCCGTTGTGAGCTGCTCAGCCCAGCGTAACATCACTGCATCTTAATAATACACACAGATTCACAAGCAAATCAATGAACTCCAGCTTACAGTGTGGGGCTTACACAACAGAAATACATTTTCATGACTCAATAATGCATTTTATAATACTTTTGAACTGAATGAGAATATGTCTTCAGAACAATATTAGGTTTAAGTGAAGGAGTATATATTGTCCAAAGAATATTATCGTAAGAGCTCAACGAGAAGAAAAATGCCTGAACTTTACAAGCCTGTGTGAGATTCAATGAAAAATAATTTACCTCAATGATAATTAAGACATTATTAAATATTAATGAGTAATAAATTAATAATTGTATCTCTGTTTGTGTTTAGAACATTGCTAATGATTTAAGTGAGGCTTGTCTCCTCAGTATGCACTGAATTATTATGTAATAAGGCTGATTTGTTCTGCGAATGACTTAGCTGGGAAAAGCTTCTCCTTGCAGCAGTTTTCCATTTTTCAGAACCCTTCTAGATTATCTCTCTGTATTGACTGCTAGCACAGCTCAGAGTTTAGTGTGACAGCTCCGAAACTGTTGAAAATCGCATTCTGGTAAATTAAGGGAAACTGAAATTGAGGGTTTGTTTAGTTTAGAAAGCAAACAAATTGGTTTAAGAGTCACTGTAAATTGTTTAAGATCTGCTGAGCAATCCCTATGTGCATGACTTTCAGTAAGCACCTAGAAAAAAGTATGAAGAGTGTGAGACACTGCAATTACCACAGCAAAACTTTACTTATCAGTGATTTTCTCTATAGATTTTCCCTATAGGACTGCATTAATATAATTATGTGCCTTCAGTATTCCTGGGATTTTGTAATTCAATTTTTAAAAGAGACTAAAAACCCCAAGCTGTTACACATATTTTATGATGGACAAAAATCTCTGTGAGACCACTATATTTATTGTCTTCCTTTTTATTTTGGCTTGTTCAAAACTAAAAAACAAAAAATCAAATATCTGTGATAGAGCTAAATGATAAGAGAAATCTGTGACTTTTAGACACCATTCCTTTAATAAAAATACTACCCTGTGTCCCAGCTAAGTGATATGTTATATATAAACAAAACCAAAACAAAACGAACCAAAGGAAGATGAATGCATAGCTTCTTCTTAAGCCAGGTCTAAGAGTTTTTAAAAATACAAAATAATTTCTCATTCAAACAGCTTAGGGTTAAGTTGCTGGGTCAAAACGGCATTCACTCTAAACCATTTGATTTTGGCTTTTGGAATATTCTAAGTGTTTTTCTTTTTTAATTAATTTAATCTTCATTTCCAAATGAAATATTTGCTTGGTGGAAAAAACTGATTTTTAAGCCAAATTTTTTTGCAAATTTGGCACAAAATTAGGATTTTTTTTTTTTAAATATCCTGAAGTATCATGTTTTTACACTATTTTACAAGGGCAAGTTATTTATTCAGATGTAATGATAAATCCTGCGCTTCTGTACTGAAAATTAAAGATATTCCTATTTGTGGAATTAAATATAATGTCTTTATTGTTTCACTAGCTAGTATTGTGGTTCTGCATCAAGGTCACAGGAAGATTATGCATCCTAATACTTTAAATGTGCAAGGATTTAATGGCCTGAAGAATTTAGTCTTGGAGACTGCTTTTATTTATGCATAAATTCAAGATCACTTAAGTGCAAAGCCAGCTGTAAATAAAATCTTTACAGCTGGAAAAATCTTTTAAATTATGCTGTAGAAATACCTCTTATTTAAGTAACTACGAGTTGTCTAAACTCATAATAGGAAAAATATTTTGTTTTTACTTTCACATAAAGAAAAGCCATAATGCTATTTCAGCTCATATTTTTTTGGAAAAAGAGCAGTGACATATTGATACTTTCTTAAATGTAAAATGCTGTTAAATTGTGAATGTCAGATAATGGAAGTTGAATATTATGTAGAAAAAATAAAAGCAAAGATGATTTAATTCATCATCATAATCTCATGCTTCTAGGAGATCAAGAGATCTTGGATCAAGAAATAATATTTGTCTCTTCATCTAGATTACACAGAGCAAAAAATGTCTGAAAAAATCCTAAATAGAATTATTGTGAATAGCAAGTTGCTACTAGTTAAGAAGGCTGGCTGATTACAGTACAGAGCAAGAAGAATCCAACCTTTGTCTATGTGGTTTCGATGGCTCCCACGGAGAATTCAAAGGTGAGACAAGAGTAGTTAGGTTCAAAAGAACTCACTGGTGTTTCCATGTGGCTATACCACTCACTGCACATCCATATTTCCACTTCAAGTTTTAGAGACTAGTCATGTTTTTGACTGGAAATATATATCTGGCAGAAGGATCATGGAGACCTGGCAAGGAGCAAGAGCAGAGCTCTGACATAGGAACATGGAATTCAAGTCAGCTCCGATAGTGTCAGCAGCACTAAACTCCTGGAAAAGAGCTGCCAGAGCTGTACATCCTTTGTCATCATCACCTGTCTAACACAAACTAATGGATCTGGGTCAGGGAACAGACTGCACGCTGCCTTGAAAAGCTTTGGGTTTTTTACAAATATCTGTCAAAAGACTGATGTCTAGGAATATTCTGTAGAAGCTGTACAGTAATGCTGCACATAGTAGAGAGTCTCTGGAGGCTGCTAAAAGGGTTTGTTATGACCCCTGCTATACAGAGCCATTTCAAAAGCTTGATCAATCTCTCAAAGCATGCCAAAATAGCTTGAAGTTGTTCTTTATTCAACTGCCCTAGAAATCGAAGTCAAAATGTATTGATAAAATGGAACTGTTAAACAGAAATACTTTGTTTTATTTGGGAAAATGAGTCAGGCGGAGAATATTACCTCAAATGATGTAAACAGCAGTAGAACCAGAAATAATATCTATATGATTGAATATATAAATGCTTCTTTGAAGTTAACTGCATATCCAAGAAACTGTAGTGATCATGAAGATTGTTGTGAATTAGTGAATTTGCAAAGGTTCCTTTCTACATCAGTAGAAAGTACATCTGCAAAAAATGCGGAGCAAGAAAGGTAGCTTTATGGAAATATTCAGGTTTTATTGCTTTCCTTTTTTTTTTTTTTTACCAAAATTTCAGACAAGGTCTGCAAATGGTTCTTGGGCTCAACACAGTCCTGTACAATGAAGCAGAAAGCAGAAATGTCCACTGGAGAATGAAAAGCAATAGTAATTGCTTTCTAAGATCTTTGATGGTTTACATGGAGTAAACTCCTGACCTTCAAGCAAAGCATGAGATTCAACTGAGTGAAAAGAGTAACAGTGAATTTCAAGAGGAGAACCGTCAAAAATGGATTGTCCAGTAGCTATAACTTTTAAAGCTCTGCTGAACCCAAGTTGAAGGAAAATCGTTAATAATGAAAAAGCAAAAAAAAAAAAATAATCAGGGGGTGGTTTCTGTCAGTTTTAGTCCTAATTGTAACAACCTCTATCTTGAAAGTGATGCTTTGCATGATTGGTTCCATTATGTCTAGTACTGAGAGTCTGAATACTTTCATCTGCATAATGCTGTGATGGAGTATAATTAGAAAAATGCTATTTTGAGTCTGAAGAATCCTTCTGTTGCCCTACCCATCTCAAAACTATTGTCTACTTAAGGAGCTGAAAATTCTATTGTGTTATCACCAGTTCAACTTTTGTTATATTTGTCCAAATGAACAAAACCAGAATGAAATAAAGTAACATATCGAAACACTTTCCTGAACTCTCTTTTAATAACTCTCTTTTTAATAACCCTCCTAAATATTTCAGAGAGAGCATTTGCAGTTATAAAATCACTTTAGAGACAAGACCTTGTTGTGTGTGTACAAACTCAAGGACAAGAACAGTATTTTGCTGGCATGTGTAGTTGTTATTAGCCATTATTTTACTATTTCATGAATCCAATTGTAGTTATGTGATTTTGCTGTGATGAATGAGTTCCCAGCTCATTCATAACATGAGCTCCTATGTTCTGCCCTAAGGGCTAGGGAACAGTTAGGATGCCCCTTCCTTGGCCCCTGTGCCTGAAAGGAGGATATATGTGCTATAACCTATATGGAGAATATTGATACAATGCAGCTGCAAGCAGCTGAACAACTCAAACGAGGGTCTTGAAATAGTGCATAGATATAATTACAGCATCTTTCTAGACCTAACACTTTTGATAACCTTCTTGGGAAAATAAGGATCAGATGTCCTTATCTGTTTACAGTAAATAACCTACAGGCATCCCAGTTAAGCAAATTACCATCCCAATTAAGCTGCAGTTCTTGCTGATAAGTATCATTAGGTTTAATTCCATTCCTTGGGAAATGTCCTGATTAAGGCTATTTCTCAATTTAGTGGTATGTAATCTAATAGTTAAAGGAAAAAAAAAAAGTGACATTTGAAGCAGAAATGTGAAAGTAAAGCTTAATAAATTGGAATATGAGCATAGGTTTGGATGAAATGCATCACAGAAAGCTCTGAAGAAGCCAGAAGAAATATTGCCACAATTGCTTCAGTTAGTGCTGTTATCTCACAGAGAGTAAAAGAGTGAGTCCTATGAAATATGCTTATTTTCTTTTCTTAAAAATAGTGTCAATTTGTTGTAAAAACATCAAATTCCTTTTTAAGGAAAAACAATAGAAGTTGGGGAGAAAGAAAAATAGCATCTACTTGGAAAAGAAACTTTTCATAGGGGCACATCCTAGGTGATAATTTTTTAGCTGAGGAATAATTTCTTGTTGAAATAAGATTGTTATTGATAGGCTATGCAAGGAGCATGTTTGACTTGGTGAAAATGTAGGAAGTAGAAGAGCAAGTTCAATCAAATAAATTGCACTGCAGCAAAGCTGGCTCTCCCATATTCTACTCAATAGTGCCTATTTATTAAACACTAATGTATAATAGAGAGGTGAGGGATTACTTGAGGAATCGCAGCGGGAAAGAAAGCAGCCAAATTCACAGAACCTCCCTTTAGGGTGTAGTGTTATCAGGGCAGTGGGGCTGGCTGGTGATCTCTAACCAGTTCTCTTAGCCTTTTTGGAAAACTGTCGGAATGTTAAAAGGAAATGCATTAAGTACAGCTAAAATTTTATATCTCTAAAAATTCACGGTTTATGCTGAGGGGATTATAAATGAGCAGCCTGTAATTTTTAAAACACCAAGAAAATGTCCTAGAAAAACTGCCAGGAATTTTTTCTGCTGTGGCTGTTGGGACAGAGGAGTTTTCTGAGTTCAGATCCACCCCCTGTTCCAAGTAGGGATAATGACAGGTCAGGTTGCTCAGAACTATTCCCTAACAGCAAACAGGAAAAGGAGCTGGTAGAAAAAGATCTGTGAAGATGCTATAAGAGCTATCAAACCCCAGAATTATTTTATACTGTTGGAGAACTTAAACCTTATGTTCCCTTTAATTTTTATACTTATTTAATCTCTGAAATATTTAAACAGATTATTTACCCCTGTCCAAGGTTTTGTTTTTTTCTCCAGTGGGATTATAAATTGGGTAAAGGCATTCCTCATTGCAAAACTCTGGAAATATAAAAGATATGTATTAACATATAAGATAAGCATTGACTATCATCTGTAATACAAAATCTAGAATTTTCTGCACTCCAAGAGGGATTTGAATACTTTGAAATATTTTCCTCACAAATTGAGAATTATGTTTATAACATGTTGTTCTGTCCAAAACCTTCTTGGAAAACTAGAACCCCTAGAAAACCTCCTGTACCACATAAAACTAGTGGTAAATGCATGGGGGAAAGCCTGTGCTTTTTTATAATAATGGTGCATGTAATAGTCCAGTTTCCAAAAGTGTATAACAGATGCTAATAGCCACACAATCAGCAAAATACTTGATACTTCCAGGAACCTACAGTGCAGCACATGAAGTATAAACTCCAGTATATTGCTGATAATTAGAATTAAAAAATTAAAAGCTGCTTGTAAATGGGAATCCAATTTCCCAGGCAATCTCAGCAATTGTAGAGAAAGGGCTCCTGCATAGAATGGCACGGTCAGAAAGGAAAATACAATCTAATCCATCACCACAGATACCTTTCTGCAGGATGTGACACACTATAAAGGTCATTACGCCCATCACTACAGACTAACATTTTGTAACAGTGTGATCCTCCTTGTTTGTGAAGCGTATGCTAACCAGAAAGGGAGCAGGGAGTTGGCTGTTATTTAAAGCTGACAGCCAAAATAACCCTCAGTGCTTTGCCTTCAACTTCAAGTGACTGAATGTCCAAAGGTATTGCTTGAGGGATATAACTGTATGGTGTGTGAATAGACATCAAGGCTGATAGTCCCAGGTGCCACCCATCCCTGCCCTTCTTCACTCATGATCTCACTCACAGCTGCATTTTTTTCTAGCAGTGGGGTTAAACAAACAAACTTAAAATCCCCTCCTTTCACAACAATAAGACTTATTATTCAAAAAAAGAAATGTCAAATTTTAGGCAGTCTTGAAACACCATGGGTCCTCTTCAAACTGAATTCCTTATAAATTGTCTACATGTACTTTCCATAACAAAAACGAAGTTTCTACTCTTCATAAAATTCCAAGTTTTGGTATCACCTCTTTGCAGCAATCAGGAAATATTCATCTAAACAAAGATCAACTTAATTGCTGTTAACTTCTGAATTCTACATTTATTTACATTTATTCACAATATTTATTTATTTATATTTATTCATTTATTTATTTTTACGAGGACAAATGAAAGCATTTTGGTTTTGTTTTTTTAGCACCAATGCCAATTGATAGGCAATTTGTCAGTTTAAAATAAAACATCCTTAAGCAGTGCTGAAAAATTGTTAATGGTTTAAATAATCAAGCACATTCTAAGTCTCTGAAGGCACTGGAACTAGATGTGGAAGTAGCACAGGATTTTAAAGTAGCACAGTACTCTATAAGATTGGGGAGGTATACTGAGAAAGTGACAAAGATTTTTTGGTGCAAGTAGTAAAAAATATAGAAATATAAATAAAAACAAAATAATGATAATATTATTAATAATTATTAATATATATTAATATAATATGTATTTGTATAATTATTAATTATACAAAAAAACCTAAAACATTGTTTTCTAAATCATGCAAACTGCAGCACGTAGACCTCTAATATAATGAGCAAATCAAGTTGTGGTTTCAAATCCACCTGAGTATCATTAAACTTTTTGGACTTGGATAATTGCTGTCTCTGCCTTTCACAACTATAGAATATCAATTCCTTGGCCCTTGAGAACTCCAACTGAATGCTTTAGGGAAAAGAAGGCTAATAATCCTTAACTGAAATCATTAGGCAAATACAGGAATAGATTGTCATTTAGAGTCAGGCTAGAATAATGACTTGTTAAATAAGTTATACTATGGGACTGACCCACACAATTATTACATGTGAAAATCATGTTTCTAATGTTAAACAAGCTCTTCTCCCAGTATAAGGATGTTAGGAAAAAAAAAAAAAAAAAGGAAAATAAATAATTTTGGGTTTTGTGGGCTTAAACTTTGCAAAATTAAAACTTTAAGAGTAGAAGAAAGAAGGGTAGAGTTATCACTACAGTTCTAGTTAAGAGTATAACTTGTAGATATAGATGCATAATGACCAGTAAGAACTGTCTTAAAGTAGAAGGGATATGAGATGAAAAGGGTGAAAAAGCCCCAGCTTTATGGAAGATCAGTAGAACTGGTGTATTAAAATATGTAGTGCCTGAGGGATGGAGAAACCATTCCAACCTGATCACCACCTTCCCTAATTATATTTGTCAAAGGAGGTTAAGAGAAGTTAAGGCTGTGTTGTTAAAAGGTTTTAGTGTTTCCTGTACAGGAAGGAAGGACATCAACCTGTTGAAGTGAGAAGAGGCCACCAAGATGAATAGAGGGATGGAGCACATCTCCTATTAGAAAAGTCTGACAGAATTTGGTTTATAAACAAACCAAAGTTTGTTTAGCCTGGAAAAGAGAAAGCTTCAGGATGACCAAATTGTGGCTTTCCAGTAACAGAAGGGAGCCCACAAGGAAGACAGAGATGGACTTTTTACAAGAGCATGTAGTGACAGGACAATGGGAATTATTTCAAAGAGAAAGAGCTTTATATTAGATACCAAAAAGTTCTTCACTGTGAAGGTGACAAGGCTCTGGAACAGGCTGGCTGAGAAATTGTGGATGCCCATCCCTGGAAGTGTTCAAGGCCAGCCTGGATGGAGCTCTGAGCAACCTGGTCTAGAGGAAGATGACCCTGCCCATGGCAGAGGGGATGGAACTAGAACTTTAATGCCCCTTCCAATCCAAACCATTCTCTGATTCTACGATGAATCCTATTAGAACACTTGCAGTGAGCAGAGGGATTCTGGAAGTTAGTCAACTGAAAGCATTAACAAGAGGGATGGCAGTGAACTCATGTCCTCATCATGTTTGTAGCTATCTAAGCAAATGCTGTTAGGAAGGAAATGCTCCTGGGATCCTTTCCTAAGGTTGTCTCTAATTATGTTTAAAAGACAGGGATAGGATTTAATCCTTGAACATAAAGTAGAAATGAGAGATGAAACAATCAGGCTCTGATAAAACTCTTGAGACACTTGTCAAAGAAATAAGAGATCTGGGTTCTGTCTTTTTCTCAATTTGGAGAGTTCATAGCTACATTTCATTAGAGAAATCAAATAAATAAGTCTGGTGATCTTCATGCTATTGTGAAGTCAAAAATGCAAATCCCTCCGATTGCGCCGTACAAATCAGGGCACATAGAAATGTTGGAATTGAGTTTGGTTTCCGGTCCCAGCTTGTCTTTAATCCAGCTATTACTAAGAAATCCTCTCTAGGTGTTTCTAGGGCACAAAATAAGCAACTTCAAAGCCAGAGATACAAGCAAAAGTAATTTGCTTGTTTTTTGCCTCCTCTTATTTAATGATTAACTTGAAGGTAATGATTTCGTTAAAATGTGCTGAATAATAACTTCTGTTGTTCGGCAATGTTCTGAATTCCCTTTTCTCATAAGGCAGCAAGTGATTACTCTCTACTGCCAGAGAATATTGGAGAGTGGAGAATCCTTTTCTCCTGTATCATCCAGCATGCAGAAATTTTCTGGTGCAGGGTTGCCTTCTGGTTCTTCTAGATGAAACTAATAGAAAACTTCATGCAATTCTAACAGTAGCATGATCATATTTCATACATTTGTAATTGGTTTTCAGAAGCATTAGCATGGGAACATGTATTGCCAACTTATCCTCCCATAAATGATTTTGTTAAGTTTCCTCTTTTCTAGAGGCAATGTCATTTCAGAGCCCTTGACAGCTAAAAAAATATGTATTATATTTAAACAAGAGCACTTAAAAACTAATTCCTTTTTTACTATCCTCCAAAATTAAAAACTAGTTCTTTTGTCACTGTCTTAAAATTTTGTGGAATTTGTCTTAATATTGAATATAGGAGCAAAATAGGTTTTTCTTTTCCCTTCAGCTTCTGAGTTGAGCTCAGTTTTCACTTCCTCCCCTGACCTCCCTGGTCAATATCACTGAATATTGTTCCTTTCCATCCACTTGGCCACCCTAGCAATTCACTTTTACCCTGTGTCACCCACAAAACTCTTCCATTAAACAATAGATAAGTCCTTTTATGTGTTTGCCATTTAAATGCATACTACAAATTATTAATTTCTGATTAATGTGTGTAGAGTTTTACACAGTATTAAACTAGAATTATGCAAGCTCCTCACACAAAAAAAATTATGTTTTTACTGTATTTTATAGGTTAATGATTAATTTTTCACTAATACAGCTGATGAATTTAATACACGAAACACGGTTGACAGGAACAATTTCTGTGTATTTTTTTTCCTCTTTTCCTTAATAATACCAGAATCTTCTCTTAAGCACTGCAGCTTTTTCCAGTCCTTTTATGTAACATATGAAGATGAATTGAAAATACTTATGGATAATCCAGCAAATGGCAAAGTATATTGTAAAGTTTCCCTCATATGTTTTAATGGCAAACTTTACCTGGAAAATCATGCATAAATTTTTAAACTAGGTAAGGAGAAATTTCTCTCCAGGTATTAAATATGAATGATTCCCCTTTTTTCTTTATCATTTAATGTTCATGTTCTTTGAACCTTTTAAGGTACATCTGTTTCACATGATGAGCACAATAAAACAACCTGCAGAACTGCTAAGGATATATTATGGCTAAGCCCGTGAGCTGTACTAATGAGGTTTTACTGCTTGTAAGATTTGAAAAAGCCCTGTCTAGGGGGCACAGGGTTGAACCACATGAACAAGCTGAGGTTAGTGTTAACTCAGAAATTTCAATCATGCACAATTTTCCACTTAGGCTTAGGTAATGCCTTTGAAAGAATACATTACTCAATATCTGATTCAACATCTAGTAATTTTCTTTATGTTTGCTTGGTGAATGTGAACCTTTTCTAGGCTGGTATTTTTCCAATTTTATTGTAACTTAAGAGAAAGAGATAATTAAAATTCATTTTATGAAACAGATAACAAGGAAATATGACAGGAAAAATATAAAATTGATAAAAAATATGAAAAACTTCAAGAACTAATGTAGAGCCCCTTCCACAAATACTGAGATAGGTCTTTATTTTTTATTAGTTATTTTTGTGGTTTCCCTCTATCTCTTCATTGAATGCGTTTGCACACACATCAAATGAATCCATATTTTAGGTTTTTTTATTGTATTTTTTTGTTAAAATCAACTTTTACCTACATGTCTTAGTCTAGTCCCACTGGCAATTTTGGCAATTAGATTTTCCATGCCCTCCCTAAATCTGCTACAGTTACATCTATTTGTACTCGGTTTACTTTGTCACTGATATAGATGACAAGAGCATGGGTCAGAAGATAAATTAGACTATGCCAAGAGACAGAATATACTCTTGGAATGAAAACTTATGAATATTCAAATAATCTACGTTATTTCCTGATCCTTCAGTAAATAGATACTTGATGGATCAGCGGAAAGTTAAGACCCCTTCTGACTGAGTTCTATCACAATTAACTGTGTACTAACACACTCATGGGTAGTCTAGTGGTATAGTGGTCTAGTGGTATACACAGTATACCAGTGGGCAGTATACCTGTTTTTATCATTTACAATTGATCAGTTTTAATCCTAGCCTTTGTAAGCAGTCCTATTTCCCATTGCTATGGACACGTTAATACAAATTTAGCCCCAATGATGAAGCTTTCCCTCTTTCCTGGGACACATGTGGAGTCCTGATCTAGCTTTTATTAGACAGGAGGCATAGACAGAAATTCACAGCTGTCACATTTGCCTAATTTTGGGTTTTTCCCTGGGAACAGACACATTAAAAGGGATATGCTCTCCACTTGGCAAAAATTATCTATATTATCAAGAGGATGTGTTTAGCTTTGCATGTTTTAAACACAGTTTTGGTTGTACCATGGAGGAACTGAAATGCAGCCTTCAGAACACAGAACTCTCTGAAAGGGTGACAATTCTATAAATGATCCAGGCACTACTATACTTAAGAAATGTATTTAAGAGTAGGGCTCTTAAGTATATAGAATAATTCAGGGGTGGGTGGGTAGGGGGTGGATAGCAGAGGTGTGATGCTGTCATCTAATATTGCCAATAAAAACATTTTAAAAAATTGAATATATCTATCTAGTTTTATTTTCTGAGACTCTCATGATTCTACCAAGAAAATGTCACAATATTTTCTTCTGTTTTTGTTATTTAAGTATCAGATTCTTTAAGCCTGCCTTGCTGCTATAAGGAGAAAAGGTATAAAGTATTGTGGAAATTAAAAAAATATGTGGAGTATTTATCTGAGTTATACTGAGAAACATGGAAGTTTTAAGTCACAAAGATCCTAGCAAACAATCCTGTAGTCAAATGATAAAAAATAAACTAGAGAACTAATACATTGTGTTGTTATGGCAACTGAATATTTAGATTTAATTTTATATAAGCAGAACTTCAAGGATTATCCTGGGCAAATACAGTAAACATATTTGCAAACAATTTAATATTCCCATCCAGATATTCTATCTCTAGTAATAATCAGTTATGTTTACTCTAGAACTATTTAATATTCTGGATTCCCAATGACTTTATCATTAATCCAGTTATATACAATTTTATAGTATGTTTTTGGCAGCTGAATTCTCATCCTTTTTGTCCAATCAGATTTCAGCTGGTGCTGGTTTTGGGTTTTATTTTTCTCTACTGCAGATGTATATTATTTTTCCCAATTTTTGGCTGTTTCTTTAAGCAACAGTAATTCCCCTCTCATCTGCAGGCTAAGGTCCCTTTTCTTTTATGCCATATCAGTGTACATTTCCTTTATTCCTCCATATTTTTCTTACACCAGTAGCAATTTGTGTTGTCTCTGTACAATTTATGGCAGCATATGTGAACTGAGGAACCAGCTCAGTGGGGTTAAGGTTGTTCTATGCTGATGACTTATAAAGAAGCCTGTCTTTAGAAGTAGACTCTGGTTTTCACTTAGGTTCTATTCAGGTTCTCAAAGCAGCTCTTTTTTCCAGTGATACAAGGTATTGAGCAAATGCTGAAATACTTAGAGTGTAAAGAGCACTGGTCTTTTCAATGAAAGAGGAAATCAGATATGATTTTTATATGTGGGCTTTATTATTTTGTTTAATATCGTGTGTCTAATTGCATTTTCCATTACTTGTATCACATTTAATATGGAAATTTAATATTGCAAATGTAAAAAATTACTTGATTGTTTACAAATCAAAAGCTTGATTTTTCACAGAAAATTTGAATTAACTGCTTTCTAAGATATTCATATACTAATGGAATTACATTTTCTAAACAGTGATTGGCTCCTTTATTAGTGTCTGTCTCAAAAGGAACAAAATTTAACCACATTTACTGTTAACCTTCACTACTGTGTGCAGGATTCATTCTTTTATTCAGTTTTACCATCTCAGCTTCAGTAGTGCTGCTCTTTCTCACCTAAGAACAATTTTTCCACTTATATAAGAAATATTAAAAAAAAAGAAGGAAAGAAAACTTGGGAGAGAAATCACACTGTTTTCCATGTGCATTAGGAAAAGTGATAAACAGAGTCCTTAAATATATTTTTAAATTTTCCTCTAGGGAAAGTATACTTCAGCTGAATATTTTTTCATTTTTTTTTCTCTGCAGTAGGAAGAAAAAACTATTATAAAGTCTACTTTACAGAGCTAGGTAAGTGTGGGTCTGTCAATTAAATTGGTTTACAGGTACACAGGCAGAAAGAAAAACCTCAAACCAAACCAAGCAAAGAAAGAACTCATTGCTGAAAAAATAACGAGCAATACCTCCAAGGAAAAGCAGAGTTCATGATGCCTTATTTCTCCCTCAGATAGGCTGAAACAAATAGATCCAATTCTTATATAAGATTTTCTTATCTGATAAAGCAATATTCATTAGTCTTGCAAAAGACTGTTTTTAAATGTAACACCTGTAAATCATAAACATGAACCACCAGGAGGGTAGCTGCTATAATGTTAGCTGTGCTAGAGTTTCAGCTATGTTACAATAAACAGAGCTGAAGTGGTCTCATATTGACTTCCATCTGATAGTCATGAGATTTTTGACATAAGAGAAAAGTTATTTCCATTATGCATTATACAGCCTTTCAATGCCATATCAATGCTTGGCTGTTGCAGCTTCCAGCATGCAGCACACATAAAATAAACCACACTGCTTAAAATATTTGGGCACTTTATGTCACTAAAAAGTTTATGTTTTCAAGTGTTATTACCTAATATACATACTATATAGTAAAAGGCTAGAACCACTGTTATATATTAAGAGATCAGAATTTTTTGTGATCAAATATATATTTCATGTAAAACCATGGAGTTCACTGGCACTGTTATCATAAGGCTAATGAAACACTAAGTATAATCATAGTTTCTGTGTTATGCCTATAGATGTTTATCATATAATTTCAAATTACTATGGCCTTATTTCAATAGTTTTGGATTTTTAATTTATTACGGTAACTGCATTAGGTGAAATCAGTGAACCATAAAATCTCCCTTTAATGGTAGTCAGTGCTAGACATTCATATTAAATAGAAGGAAAAATTAGAGTGGGTAATTGTGAAATAGCTACTTCATCTACAAAGATTCCTCATATTTTCAACACTTAGTAAGTACCTTAAATAATCTGAATATATACTCATTAAAACTTAGCTCATTTTCCATATCAAATTTCTACACATACATTAGCATCTTTTAGGAAGGAAATACGGAATTTGTAAAAAGCATCTATATTCTGTGTCTTCAATTTAGTCCAACAGTATCTGAATCTCAGGACTTAAGTATCATTTTAGCTAATTTCTAAACTGAAGCCATGAATAACGAGATCTGTCATCCATACACTCACTGGACAGCCATGGTTACTCATACATAATGGTTAGTGACTTACTCCCTTCATCCACCAGTCCTGTGGACTTGTACATCTTCAGGTTTCTCAGAGGGACCCAAACCTGATCTTCTCCTACAGTGTGCAGATCTTTGTTTTCCCTAGGCCTTGCCTTTGGTTTTTGTGACTTGGTGGAAGCTGAGGCAGCAAAGTCATTGATACATTAGCTTTCTCCATGTCCTAGTTAAGCAGGTCTCCCATTTCCATCCCAAGGGGTCCCACATTTTCCCCAGCCTTCCTTTTGTCGCTGACAGGCCTATAAACACTGTTGTTGCTTCTCTTTTTTGACTATTTGTTAAATTTTTATTGTCATCAATATTGAAAAAAGGCCTGTTTGCAATGGAATAGTTCTCATCCATACATTAATATATTTCTGATTTGAACAATGTAGTATGAGAAAATTAAATGCAGACTACAACACCAGTTTGCATTTTAATGAATGTTGAGTACTTCTTTAAAATAGCCTGTTTCCCTACACACTTCAAGTACATATCAAGAATGTTCTTAAAAATCATTAAAAGATTTTTGTGATTCATAATGTACTTCCCCAAAAGTAGTTGCATTTGAGATTATATTGGTAAATGATATGGATTGGTAAATGCTTAAAGATGTGACTGAGTGGTCAAATCAAGAACTGTCCATTTATTTTTTTTTTATTTTTTTTAAATAATGAATCTTTGGTCCAATAATCTATTTTTTTGAACACTAAAAGATAAGTTATCCAACTCCTTGTAAACACATAACTAAAATGGCACAGTAATTTATTTAAAATATCTCTTTGGTGAAATCTCCTATTCCAATAGAATGTCTGTGCTCTATGATTATACTCCAGCAACTGGTTGTATTCATTGAACCAGACTTCTTGGTAGAATACCAGTTCAATTAAATATTATTCTGCACCAAAACTGAAGGAAGCTTCATAATTTCAGAAAAATATAACACATAATACAAATCACATTCAGAAACAGTTTCTCAATACTTTCTTCACTATAGATCCATAATTAACTCTAATTTTAAATACCCCCAAATTAAACTATTCAAATATACCTTTCTTAGCAGCCATCATCATCTCAGACCTAACTTTGCATGCCCTCTGATTTCCTGTTTCCTTTGCAGACTGAAACTCTGCTTTATTACCATCTTCTCTTTAACTTATTTAAATTATTCCCCTAGAGAATGAAGAAAAAATTAACAAACATGTTGAAGTTTCGGTGCATATGTGTACCCAATGTTAGCTTTGGAAAAGGATAGAAGTTCTAACACTCTTATTGTTCAAAGGTAAATTCTGTTGGACCTTCAGGTACAAATTGTTACTCAGGCCTGTTCACTCTCTAATTCTATGCCTAATATTTACTAGTAGTAACCCTGATTTCCCACACAAATTTACAACTCTTGCTTTGTTGATTTTGTGGAGTTTAAAATCATTTTTATTTCTCTCCTCCTCTGCATGCACTTGTGCATGAAACAGTCCCATACTACAATATAAAGGAGGAAAAAGCATACCAGCATTTTGACTTTCCTATATGACAAGGATCTAATGGTTTGAGCAGCTTTAACTTTGGTCTTTGTTATTCTCAGTAGTGAGTATTTGTAGAAACAAGTCTATTAAATTTAATTCTTGTTTATTATTTTGCTCTGAAATTTTAGAAGCTGTAATATTTTGATATTTTAATAAAATTTGAGTATTGTTAAAAACATTAATATTTAATAATTTAGTATACTTACAATTATTGGTTACTACAAATAACTGTTGGATATTGATCTAATTTACATTTATGGCTGCTACAGGGGAACAATAAATTGATTGCAGAAAACTGTTCTCTGTGGAAGACAGAAAATTCTGTTCCATAGCAGAGCCTTACCCCATGGTATCCTGAATGAATGAAAGGTCTCTTATTGATTGTAGCACTATTTTTTTCCTGCCATTGCTGATAAATTCACATAATTACAGATGTGCACAGCAATTGCAAAGCTCAGATCTGGTCCCTGATTACAAATTTTGCTGCACAGTAGAATCTCTGACACTAATATGATATTCTTCTGTAGATATTAATATTAGGTTGATTTATTTTTTTTAATATTCAGTTAAATATTAGAGGAAGGAGTTTGTGAGGATCGCCTGGTTCTGACACTTGTTAGCAGTAACTCATGCTAATAACCTCTCCAAATCAGTATATTGTAATCAGGAGATAAGAGATATTCATTGACTGTGCATGAAATACTGAGTGGGTTGCATTCACACCCTAGGCTTCTGGCCAAAACCAGATGCTGCAGCTGCCGTTGTTTGGTCCATCTGGAAATTGGCTATAATGTGCTAACTTCATTCCCCCAAATGGCCTGTGGCTGAATTGTCACAAAACTGAGTACAATATCTTGGGAAAGAAAAACAAGACAAAAGAACTTAAAGATTTTATTCATAATTATAGTCTGTGATAATGACCGCAGTATTTAAGGTCTTCAGCAGTGTATTATTCAAGCAATGTGACTAACACATTCTCAGAAATGGCAGAATTGGGTGTGATATGTGAGAAGGGACACAAAAATATCCCCCAAGAACCCCACCATAAAACACCTCTGGTGGTCTCAGTTTTCAGCAACAGAACACACTTGAAATGAAGGGTAAACATCTTGAATAAATCTCAGTTATATGGTGGTGCATTTGCTTTGTATCTGCTTTCAGTTTTTGGGAAGCTAAGCATATCAATGAAGAGCTGTGTTGTTTAGAAACAAACCTCTGATATTTCTAGGTCAATTATACATCTTTAGGCTGGTCTAAGTGATAGTTTGATGTCATATATAATTTTTTGGCTTGAATTATAAGCAGACAAAAAAGGGCCAGAAGAAAGGAAATATCACTACCTTCATTTTACCAACAGGAAGATGTGATACAAAGCTTTGAGTTCTTTTAATTGTATCCAGTCACATAGATGTAAGATTTTGAAAGGTTCTTCTACCTTCCATGGATGTATATACACCTGTCTCTGTCTCACAACCCAATGTTCAAGTGAGAACAAGGTATATATCCATCCTCCAGCACCTGATGAAACAAAGCTTTGTTTCCTACAGAGAAAAGCTGATTTAACAGATTTAACCCTCTGCAAGGCTCTCATGTGATACTCTAGACAGAATCCACCTGGGAAGCCATGATGATACCTGTGGTTAAACCTAGCTCCTGTGAATTAAATGTAGTTTAAGTAAATAGCTTTTCTGTATGATGCAATGGAAAATCAAGTCACTGCAGGATACATGAATGCCAGGATTTGAAGTAGAACAAATAATGTTACATGGCAGGCTGAAAATCAGGCCCCACATCTTTTACTGTTTCTTTTAACTGCTAAGTTTCAAACATGCTACTTCCTTAGTATCCCACTTTCCTTATTGTCTTTCATTCCTGTTGCTACATTCCTTCTTACATAGTGAATAAGAGGATGGAGATTTCTGCCTCTCAGGAGCCCCAACCTGTACACAGAATACTTCAGTAGGGCTTCAGTATCCATCTGGGAGTCATACCACCTGTAGGCTCCATTTATATGGAAACAAATTCATAGGTGTTTACAAAATCCATAGGATCATTTCAAACATTTATGAATCTTCTTTGAATGAAAGCTAACTTCCCTTAAAAAGCCCAGTACTATGTTAAGAAAGTTGCACTTTTGAAAAGTTGGTTTATTAGCTTGACTTTCAAATACTACTGTTAATTTCACTTTTTATTTTTATAAAATATCTTTATTTTATAAATAAAGTTATTTATTAGAGTTATCTTTATTCTCCTTTTTGCGAGAATACATCAGGCTTGTTCTTTTCA
Organism: Parus major; assembly: GCF_001522545.3. NCBI lineage: Eukaryota > Metazoa > Chordata > Aves > Passeriformes > Paridae > Parus > Parus major. The sequence continues at coordinate 35,041,794 of NC_031768.1, forward strand.
CAGAATTCTGTGATTTCCTTGCTCCATCCTCTGCTTGGAAGAATGGATTTTATTCAGAATACTCCTGTGCTGACTCCTGTGCTGTGTATTTTCCCAGTTCTCAATATTGTTTATTTACAATAATCAGGAGCTGCTGGAGAGCATAACAGAATAAAGTTTCCCATCAGCCTTGGATGTTGAATAATCTGGAATTTCTTGGTGTTTCATAGCAAGCTATTGTACAGAACAGCAAGAGGGCTGTAAAATCTTTCTTTCATGTATTGAAAAGAAAGCATGAGGTGAATAAGTAAATATGGTATTAATTTTGGAATGCCCTGTTTGCCGAATTTCTGGACAAATTATATATGTGAACCTTAGAAATGAAACTCTGTCTTTCTTGAAGGAGGCAACTACCAGAGAGTTAAGAAAGTTTTGAAGCACATTACAGAATAATGGCTACAGTTTTTCATATTTAAAATTAATTCCTATCATGAGCATAGGGAGGAAGTAAAATAGGGTGGTTTTGCTTGTTTGCTTTTTAAAGAAGAAATTGTTCATTTTAAGAAATTTACGGGGAAAGTTTGATATAAAAGAAACAGGAAGTTTACAAGGAAAGCTTGATATTCCTATAAAGCCAGTCCAGCTTCCTAGATGCTTACACTAGCCCTGGAATTTAGCTCTTGGTAAGTCCTAGAAAAAAACCTCAGCTGCTTTTAATACTATTCAAGAATGATTTCATAAATTAACTATTATTTTTGACTCATAAGAAGCTGAAAAACCATATCTAATGAAGCTAATACAAGCTGTGTGAAATGCTGATAGGAATGTTGTAGCTGTTTTTATTGCATAAGCAGTTGCTCAATAGGATCTCCATGAAATATTTAATTAAGACTGAAAGAGGAAAACATTTTAGAGATAATTTGAATCCAATATACCTCATCTGTGTGAGAATTCTGACATATCTCAGTTTCAGAATTTGGAATTAGACAGAAAGACATGAATGAATCTCTACCCTCCTTATAGAAAAAAAGTGGCATGATATGAGTGTAATCATTTGGTGAAGATAAATGCCCTTGTTTTTAATTTATTCAATCAATAAATGCAGCATCACTGAATATAAAGATGTGTAATTTATTTTTAAAATATTAAGTAATCTTATTTTAATTTTAATTAGTTATTATTAGGTTGTAATTTATATTTCTAAAAGTACTCTTAGGTAATTGAAAATTAGTAGAAATGGAAGCAGTACTGGAAAAGTAAAAATAACCATGGAAACTAGATATTTTAAATATTAATGATATCTTAAAAATAAGCAATAAACCAAAATTCAAAATCTTTAGATCTGAAGTATAGATTTTTTGCTTCCTGTTCTTCATAAGTCAGGAACAACTTCTAGCAAAGATGAACATTCTCCAAGCTAATTAATGATTTCCTGAAATCTAAGTGTTTGGAGTTTTTTTACTTTATACTTTTTATTCCTGTAAATTAGACAAAAATTAATACCATAGGAAAAAAAAAACTGTGAAATGCTGTGTGAGCCTGACTGTAAATTGGAGACTTTCAAAATAAAAACTTTATGATTTCTTAAACAACAAATAGATTAGTGGAAATAGGTAGTCAAAATGTTTTATTCCAAGTGAAAATCAGCCCATGACAGAAATTTATGGTAAAAAATGTGGTTTGCAAAGTATTGAAAAAGTTATTACATAAGTCCACATAAAACTGTCAATCACATATGGTGGTGTGGACTTTTAAGATCATAGCAGCAGGTAAAATTTTAAGCCAGGGTAGAATTTGCAGATAGCTTTTCAATAGCACAGTTTTCTTTTTTCTAAGTTTTTCCCAAAAATTCTGGGATCAGAATTGCCCCAGATAATCATACGAAAATACCAAGATGTAAATTTTCACTGAGCACTTTAATTTCCCCTTTAGTCCATAAGACCTAACAAGTCTGAGGTGGTGTTTATTTCATGTTACTCCAGACATCTGAGCTTGTCAAGGTAAATTATGGACTGAAAACCCTAATTTAACTTAAATACTTGTGAAGTCAAGGAAAATTATGGTGTTTCAGATGGCACCAAACTAAGCTCAGTCCCATTTCTCTCTTTAGTATGACCTCAAAGGTATAGGTATACAAATGTGTAGGAAAAATCTGGTCATTAGAAAAGATTCCTTGCTCTCACCTAAGCATTCTTTTTCTCTTGATGCTTTGGGCAACAAACCAGACAGTAACAGGAAGCACATTTTTACAGGGCAAATTTTATTAAAAATACAAAAGGAATACTGTGAAACACAAATATACAGTATGCCAATTACTGTGATATGTAACAGTATGAGCTCATTATAGCAGAGTCAAGGAAGATAATCAGGTAATGCAAAGGATCACGTTAATCTGTGCACAAAATGCAATTCATATTATCAGAAAAAAAAAAAGTGAATCAAAATAGTGTAACATTTATCATAATCCAAATCATTCCTGACCAAAAAACATGCTTCAAAAAGAGTTGTTTTATATTTAAGGTGTCTCCTTTATGGCAGCTAAGAAACTCTGGGCATTATGATTGACATCCGTGAATATCCATGTCCTCCCTTAGGTTTCAAAGAAGCAAAAGGTTTTAATAGCAATCAAGTAATGCTTATGAGGATTCTGATTAACAGATGTCTCAAGAGTCTAAGACACTGCAAGTTCAGGAAAGCCCTGCCCCTGCCTGCAGATCCAGCATTTGCAATTGAAATATAATAGCATATTTTTTACCCAAACAGCTGTACTGAATGGTGCATCCCAGTAATCGTGCTGCTGCTGCTGTTGTGGCTGAATAAGAAATAGTAAAGAAAAGGAAAATCACTGAATTGATATACTGGCTTTCAATATCCCTATAAAGCAACTGTTCTCCTACAACTCTGCATATATCTCTTTTTTGCACAACATAACTTCACTGCATCTCTTTTCCTCATTTTTTTTTGTTCCTTCTCCCTGCAATGTCTTTCATTCTGCTAGTACCAATTTATTTTTTCTCTCAGAGGGCAATTTGTTAGTACATTATTTGTTAAACTCTGGAAAATTCTGCCCTAGAACTGTAGCTGTTCTCTCTATATCAGAATTTAAAAAAACACCTGTGTGCCCAAAAGCCTGTCTAGCTTTTAAGGTTTTTTTTCCCCAGCTATACTACTTTGGTGTAATAAAAGATTTGTCCTTTATTACTAGTCTTGTTTGCCTGCACTGTGCATGGGGCCTGGAACATGTAATAGTGAAGCTGTGCATATTGCAGTATAAAGTCAAGGGCAGTCCAGGTTATTATTACTTTTCCAAGTAACCAAGTTTCATTCAATTTTTCATTCATTACTTTTCCAATGAAACCAAGTTTCATTTCAATTATTTTTCTCTAAGAATCACCTCTAGTGAATGTGCTTATATTTTATTTATATCTGTTAAACTTTAGAAAAGCTGTGCTTCTGAATTATGTAAGACTGGAGCTACAGTAGGTAGCAGAATCTGTTAAAATGGTAACTTTTCTGTCTTAAACATTGTTTAGCTTTGTTTCACTTGTATTCTCTCGAACTCTTAGAAATTACAAATGTTTTTTGTGTTCACCCTGTCCCTCTGTGACTCCCTCCTTGCTCCCCTTTCTGTAGACAATTCTCTCTTTTCTTCTCTGGCTTAAGGGAAACCATAAATTCCTGAAAGAAAAGGAGAAAGAAAGTGCTATAATTACCAGCACAGATACTTATCGCGGGTAGGAACTAGCCACCTCTGATTGCTAACTGCAGTGTGGCTGCTTTTAAAGTGGAGGAGGAAAAACTTTCTCTAACTGCTAGTTGAAAGCATAAGCTCTCATTCTAAGACTAAATGAGCTGAGCCACTGCCAAGGATAAGGAGAGAGAGGAGGTCCCTGCAGTTTGTGCTCTCTAACACTTGGGCAAGAGTGCTGAGGAATATTCTTTTCCATAGGAATTTGCAATGCAAGAATTATTGTGTGGCATTCTTTATTTTTTTTTTCCCTGGTTGTTTTAGAAGACCAGTTTAACCTTAAATTAATTCTAAGCTTTTATAGTTTTCTGTAAATCTCTTCAACCTCTTCCTTCTTTTTGTTTGCACCTCTGCATGCATCTTTGCTTGGTTGTTTTTGAGAAAATTATATCTGACAAACAGTTTGTTACAATGGACATGAGGAAATAAGGGATAATAAATGGCAGCTAACCATGAACACATCAAGAAGACAAAGAAAACCAGTGAACTAAATCAGAAAATGTCACCTGTCTGACTCAGATGGGACTACAGTGTTGCTGTGTGATGCTTCAACTTAAGAGATGTTATGTTGCTTAAAATAGAACCCTCCAGCAAATACCATTTTCTTGTCTCATATCAAATAAAAGGAAATAAGGATCAGAAAAATGAAAAGGAAGTGGAACCCTGAAAGCTCTGACTGTGGCTCTGGAATTTCTCTCTCTCTTTACTTCACCCTCTTTTCTTCTTTCCTCAGTCTGTGAACAGGAAAATAATAAAAAAAATATTTTTTACAAATTTGAAGTTCAGTTGGTTCTTCCTTTATCTTTCCCCTAAAAAGTTCATAGCTTTAGTCAAATGAATTATATTCTTCTCTTTGGTATTTTCCTTCTTGAGAATGAATCATTCCAATAACTGTTACTAAGTATAAACACACACACACACAAAAAAAAAACAAAAAACAAAACAACAAAAAAAAACCCTCCCAGAAAATAAAAAAAAAAAAAACCAAACCCTCCCCAAAAAACCCACTCAACCCACCCCTCTCCCCCCAGAAAAATACAACAAAACGCCCCAAAAGAAAACAGAAAACCAACCAAAAATAAATGCCAGATGTAATCTACATTTCCTGCTACCCTCTGGTTCTTTGCTTTTAAGGAATTTATGCAGAGTATGTGTCGATCATCCTTTATCCACCCTGCACATCATGCTACGCCTCATATTCTATTATATGAAAGACAGCCTTTTTCCAAAAGTTATCCAAAATGAAGATGTATCTCACAGATTGAAACTGCCTGCTGCTGTGCCTGCTGTCATTGCTCCTGTCACCAACATAAATGAAAATAATCAGAGCAACTGTGAGGCAGACAGAAGTGGTGACAAAAGCAATCGAGCTGGGAAAAGAGGTTGCAGTAATGCCACGGTTGCCATAATTTACCTGTATGGGGAGAGCTCAGTTCATGCACTGCTGTATTTTAAAACCTGGAAAATCAGGTGTTGCTTATCTTTTTAGATTGCTTCCCTTAAGACCTTTTGAAGGTTTCTGTGCAAGTTTAGTTTCCAACACTTCAAGTAGAAGCTAACTTCATAAAGACTGTTCACAGAGCATTAAGTTGAAAATCAACATGTGTTCACAGAATTCCTCCCTTATGCACAAGAAAAACCTGCTATAAACGCAGAGTCTGAGCAGTCACCCTATATATTAAGTGAACATCCTGCATTTTTAGTGAAAAGCTGACAATTTATTTTTCAAATTTTATGGGCAGAGGGGGGAAAACAGAAACAACATGGGAGATATGTCACAATGACATATCTTGAGTATGCAAATCAAATAAAGAATGCAAACTGGTGCTTAGAGGTTCAAAATAAGTTCATAAATGCCATTATCTCAGTTTCTCATATTTTTATGTTAAAATGTTCAATTATAACTTTAGTATAATTTTAGAGATAAATTTAAAAGAAAAATTGAATTTTTTCTTTCTTTTTTGGATACAGCTTCAACTAAACTTGACAGCTTAATTTCACACAAAAATTCTGTACTTTGCTAAGAGCTGATGAAGCACCTAAAATTAGAAAACTGGACTGAAAACTGGACTGAAAAAAAAGAGTATAATAAACTCCCAAGTACCTATTTTTTTTTTTTTAAAGAGCTTTCATAAGAGTTAATTTAAATATTGCTCATTAGCTGACTGAAGAACTTCTAAAGCTTACGCAGTTTTATAGTCCATATCCTGAACTGTCCTGTACTTCAGCCTAATAATAATGGGGACTTGATTCTTCAACTGTACTGGAATCAAAATATCTGAGTTCAATTTTCAGATCTCCTATGAATGCCCCCATTGCTTTCAACAATTTCAAACGTCTGAACCCCAATTTTTTAGCATTAAAATGGAAAGTAATTTTTTTTTTCAGTCTTTTGCAATAAGAAAAGTGGTTGTTTTTATAATGTGCTGCATGATATCTAGCACTAAGGATTTGTGATCTCCTTTAATACCTATTGGCTCTGCTACAAAATAGAGAAATAACCTTTTAATTATGTTTAGGTTCAACTGAACAGTTTTCAAGGAGCCACTCTGGATGAGATCAATTCCTTTCCTACTAAGCTAACTGTTCCACATTCCACAAGTCCCATGTGGACAAACAGCCCAGAGGAGCAGCTCTTTTGCAGAGTCTGCTTATTCCTGCTTACACTGCAAATGGGAGAACATCGTTGTTGTGAGAGTGCAGGGGGAATGCTCTTTACATTTCAATAAGCAAGATCTGCCCACTTAGTGAAGATATAACTGACTATACAATGTAAGAAGTTTTCTGTATTTATATAGAAGAAAGAAGTAAGACTATACAGTAAGAGTATGGATTATTTTCATAGTTATGCCAACATATATTTCACTTCCTGAAAAACTTCCTGAAAGTCTCAATTTGTGTACATTGCATGGTCACCCCAAAACTGAGACAAGTGAGAGATTCTGTTCAATCACAGATCTTGAAAGAGTAAGGACAGGGGACTGGGCATAGCAACATTGCCATACATTAAAAATCTTATAGTGTGCATGCCTCCAAAACAATGTGTTTCCTTTCACAGATGAGTATTCTCAATGAAATCTTGTGAAAAACAGGTAAAAACAGGAAATTCCTAAAACCCATAGAAGATGCACCTTCCAAAAGCCTTTTTTGACCTATTACCTACTAAGTAATAAATCTTATCACCTTCATCTCTCTAGCAGGAACAGTAAACCTCAGTTAATCAGATACATATATTACTGGTATTCTGTTCAGTTTTATTTCCTAAGCAATCCATAATACCTGCTAATCATGTAGTATTTTAGGCAGCAGATCTCATGCTGCATATCCCTTGACTGATTCTAGATGCTCAAAAGATAATTCATTTGGCTCCTTTCCACTTCTCCCTCACTTAGAATATACTTATAGGAAAATTTACCCAACCAGCACTTTTCAGTATTCTTCATCTAGAAAGAATTCCTGCCTTACAGAGAACATAGCCAGCAGGTCAAATGATGTGATCCCTCCCATCTGCTCAGCTCTGGTAAGGAACATTAGGGGTGCTGTGTACATTCATGGGCTCTCAGCTACAGGAGAGACATGGACTTACTACAGCAAGTCCAGCAAGTCCACAGAGATAATGAAGGGACCAGAGCATTTGTCACACAAGAGGAGTCTGAAAAAGATGAAACTGTCCAACCTGGAGAAAACAAGAGGAGATCTCAGCATTGTGTGTAAACCTCTGATGGGGTAAATAAAGAAGACTGAACTTTCTTCTCAGTCATGCTAATAAAAAGAACAAGAGGCAACAGGCACAATTTGGCATACAATAACATATATTTAAACATTAAAAAAACCCCTTATTTCTGAAGGTGGTTGAAAACAAATTGTCCAGAGATGTGGATTCTCTATGCTTGGAGATATTCAAAACTCTGCTGGTTAAAACCCTGAGCAACCTGCTGTATATGACCTTTCCTCTGAGTGGTTTCATACTCAATTAGACAGTTTTAATAAAGTCAAACCAATTAACCAACAGGGCATGCATTTATTTGAAACAGAATAGAACAAGGTTAAATTTGTTAGTGTATATTGTTATGAATGTGAAATCTGGAAATTGAAATTTGAAAGCCAGATTATCTGTGTGTCTGATTTATTCTATGTATTTCTTGCTGGTAATTCTATCCTTGTCAAGCCTCACGTATATTCTTTTAGCAAACCTAGATTTTCTGGGGAAAAGAATACTAGAAGAATTGCAAGCAATTTTTCTCTGAAATGTTACATGGAGAGGTCCTTATCACCATGAATTGCTGTCTCTTCTTTTCCCATCTGACCGCTTACTTCTGTCTTTTAGTCTGCTGGGTCCTCTTTCGGCTTTTCATTAAGAGTGGACCTATGAGCCTGACAAAAGCTATCAAAATTTTCTGTTATATCTTCCTGAAAATACTTTTCACATCTTCCTGACACTCACTGAGAAAGACCAACAAACAAATAAATTTATTTAGGACATTAAAGAATTTCCTTGAGATTCTTTTCCTTTTCCTACTCAGTGGAATTTTCCAGATTCTTCTTGAAGTCATCTTAGAGAGAAATGTGTATATATATGCATTGGCACTCGTGCCATTTTGTTATTGCAGAGAAATCTGCAAAAAGTAATTTCCTGTTACATGGTAACTTGAAGGTCTCCCCATGGCTTCCAGCATTATTTTACTTGACTGTTAGTTAAAGATCTGACAGTTGTTAGGAACAATCTTTGTAAGTCCTTTGGGTGATAACTGACAAAGCTTTTATAGTGTGCTTCATATTTATATTCCTTAACATCAGGCTATAAAATACCAATTTGTGAAAGCCTGTAATTTACTAGGAGATAACAAGTATTCATGTCTTTTATTCTTGTATTTTTGCTTTGAACATCATAAATCAAACCTGGCATGAGATGAAGAAGCAGCTTATTTTGGCTGTATGTAGAAAGAGAATTATAACTGAAGACTATAAATTTTCAATATATTTATGGGACTGTTTTTCTTTGTGTCTTTTTTTTTTTTTGACAAGGGCTGATTCAAGTGCAGTAACCCTGGACAGACATGAATGATAAATACACATCCAGATTTGTGGTTCTTATATTAATGTACCACATTTCTTAATATATAATATATGACAAATTTATAAATTTATAAACATAATTTCTTCAAAGAGATATCCTCATGAAAATTTTATCACCATTATGTGCAACAGTCTCTGAAACATTTTTTTGCTGTCACAGGACATGTTGCTTTATCCAATTTAACCTTCTGAGATACTCTTAGAAATTGAACTCTATGACTGGTATAGGGGAACCAAGTTCTTCAATGCAATATATTCAGATGTGAGACACAGGCCAGCAAAATCTTTGTATATACATAAAAATTAGTTTCAAAAAATTCTTCAGAATCATTGATCTCCATTCAATTTAATGAATGCTTTCAATCTGTAGAGAAGTTTTAACTAATATTTCTTTATGTTTATATAGATAAAGCCTTAAAAATGTTTTTAATGTGACTGACTTGTTTTTAGTGGTGATAAAATTTCCTGTGCTGGGATCCCAAGAACTGGATGTAGCACTTCAGGTGGGGTTTCACCAGAGAGAAACCGAGGGTCAGTGTCACTTTCCCCTAACTCCTGGCCATGTTTCTGAGCTGCAAGTGCACATTGATGTCTCAGCACCCCCAGGTCTTTCTCAGCAGGGCTGATCTCAATCTGCTCATCTCCCAGCCTGTGTTGATACTGGAGGTTACCCCAGCTCAGGTACATCACCTTGCACTTGGTCTTCTTAAGCCTCAGGAGATTCCCAAGCCTCACTTCTCAGGTTCATCTAGGTCCTTCTGGATGACATTCTCTCCTTAAGGTGTGTCAACCACACCACTCAGCTTCTCTTCTTGTTCTCTTCTTCTCACCTGCAAATTTGCTAAAGGAGCACTTGATCCCTTTGTCTAAATCAGTAATGACTAAAAGTTTCTAGTAGCATCATGAAATTTTTTTTGATTCGCAGAAAAGTCTAAAAATAGAGATAACAGAAAAGAAAGATAACAAGAAAAAAACCACTCAGAATATGACTAACAATAAATGGTAACAATAACAAGTACTTCCAGGTACTTCCAGGCTTATGCACAATATGAAGTGTCCTGATGAGAGAAATGCATCACTATCACTCAGGTACAGAATCCAAGCATTCCTTGTGATACTGTAAGATTGAGCTCTTCCTCCTGAGTTTTTCCCAGAATCTTTGGTTCTTCCAGCAGAATGTCATGAATGGCAGCTTCTTCCTTTGAGAGTCATCATTTTCCCTGATTTTAGAATCCTTGTCCTTTGTAAACTGTGGTTTCTTTGTTATTTGTCTGACGTTTGTTATGATAATAAGAAGGGTATTAGAGCAAAGTTGCATCCAGAATTCAACAACATGCTGTCTATTCAAGTGTGCTTTCTGTCTATGACCTTCATGCAGTGTCCCACATATCAATGAGTTCACAGTGGGAGTAGATTAAAAGGGTGTAGATGATAAGGATGGAAAAATATTCAAAGCCAGAAGATTTTGAAACTGCATAAAATGCCCATTACTACGGTATATAGGAGTTAGTGAATATCAGAAGACTTTTCACAGAAGACTGCATGCTGAGAAAGAATGTTTTTTTGTAAAGGAAAAGAACCTGAACTGGTCATTGGTATTTGAAGAGATACCCACAGAGTTTACTTTTCAGATGCCGTATAAGCTTTCATCAGTTGCCTCATCTCCAGATATTCTTGTTAGTATAGAAGTACGATGTTTTAAATTTACAGGGTAAGACAAGAGTAAAGTGAAAATAACCACTCAGAGGAGATTTTGTTTGTTTTACTTTTCTTTCCCGAAGATAAATACATAATTTTGAATTCAGAAAGAGAGGGGGAAAAGCAGAACCAACAAATGTATATTTCCAGGTGATGTTTCTTTATTTTTGGTGTGAGTTATACAAAGTACATTGAGTTAGTCTATGGTGTGCAATTTTTCAACTTGCCACTTTTAATTTAGCAATAAGCTCTTGTTAAGAACATAATGTTTTAAGGAAATGTAATTCTTTCCATTGTACTGAAAGAAATTTCTGAGCATAACACTCCTCCCTTCCTTACTTCTGTTTCTTAAACAGTCAGAACAGTGAGCAAGAGTAAAAGTCAGGACTTGTTCATGTTGTTCATGTTGATCATTCCTACATATAAGAAAAGACAGAAAGGGATTCCTTACACCCCATCTGTATATTCAGTACTAGGCATGTTTTTCAGTCTGAAATGGTCTCAGTCTCATCATAATATAGCATGGAAGTACTTTTTTAAAAATGTATTCTTTCTATAAAATGATAATAAATGTATGTTCGGTCAGGTATATTTTGGATTTTTCAAGTCAAGTGCAAATCATAAACTAGTTAAGAAAAAATTTTAAAGCTCTTTAGACATACTTTTTCTGAGAACTGTATCATTTGGTGCCATCTGACTTATTAGAAGTGTATTTCCTCTCCATAAGTTCTAACTAAAAGGTATTGAAAAGGTGAGTGACATCAGAAGAAGGCAAATCACTCCAAATCAGCTGAAAACTTAGATGCTAGGCTTTTCACGTGTCCAGTTTATCAGACTCATATTTAGGATACTGTAGACAGATAATGGCTGTCTCTGGAGGAAGAGATACAAATGCAAACCGCGGTTCCCTGGTCTGCTCTGTCACGGCCAAGTACGCTGAGGAGTAACACCCAGTGAATTGTGTCTGAGGAAAAGGAGGGATATAAGAGATACAGTTAATTCAGAAAAGCTGGAACATCCTTATGCTCTGGCAGCTAAAACAATTCCTAAAACAACTTCTCCTTAAGTGATGTTTCCAACTTTTTGCAGGAAATACTAATAAGAAGAAAATTGCTCAAGTTCAGTCCAGAAATTCAGGGTTGGTTTAGGGGAAACATCGCTTATGTACATAAAGACTCACAGTTCAATAATTTGAGTTGGTTAAACTTCGTGTGGGTGGAGTTCAAATTTACACTTGAAAAGACTGAGGAAATAAATTGATCTTTTACATCGTTTGACAAATAGTTCTTTTTGCTCATGTAAATAAGAAAGTTAGAGGTGGGATTTTTTTTCAGAAGAAATTATAGATTTTATTCACTTTTCTTCCATCACACAGTAGTGTAAAAATATGCATTTTAATGATATGTGCACCTAATCTTTAATAAGCAGTAACCATATCTAATAGTATGTGCTGGAAGACTTAAAATTGCAGAGCAATGACTTACAAAGGAGGAAAATTCAGGACGTGTCTAATCTGCTTTCTTAGATTCTCTCTTAAATATGTGGCTTTGTTTTTGTGCTTAATGTTTAAAGTGCTTGAAAATCATCATGGTACTAGTTTTGATAGCTCTGCACTGTTTTGCTTATAACATTTGTACTGGGAGAGAATGACATGTGTTGGTATACTCCAACATTAACCTTTAACTTGTATTTTAACTTGTAGCAGGCCTGAATGAATATTCCAAATATCTGTAAGGTACTTCAAGTTCTTTACTCCCATTTAATGTAATAGCACTTGAGGGTATCCAACACCTTTCAGGATCAGAAGCTGCATTTTATTAAAAATTTGAAATGCTGAAACAGTTGTTAATAATAAAATATCACCTAGAGTATATCTGACCTTGAGAAAATTTAATTGCCTATGCTAAAAACAACATTGTGGCAGAAAATAAGAGATATTTAGACTCTCCTTTGGAGTGTTTCTTTTCTTAGTAATAATGTGTATTAAGATACAGTGTACACAGTATTATTTCCTCAAGAGCTGAGCTATCGATTCAGATAAAACTTGTGAATCACTGAAGTTAGTGGTAGTGTACCCTAAGGAGATTCCTTAAGTAAAACAACATACAAGCACATTGAAAACATGATATTTACCATTTAGGCTGTGGAAACATTTTAATTCCCATATTTAAAGTGAATTCAGGGAATAAGAGCAGATGCTTCTTTTTAGCAGTCTAAACTGTACCATAGCAGATGATTCAGTAGCTTGAATTGCAGATCTTTCATTTCCATCTGAGCTTTTATGTATAAAGGTTTGGAAGTGTTTCAACTGTTCAAACCAATTACAATTGCCACTTCTAAATTGAATTTGAATATTGCTTATTTTACAGTCAGTTACTTCCTTCCACTTGGGGTTGTTTTTTTGGTTTTTTGTTTGTTTTTTTTTTTTAGTTTGGAGTGGGTAATATTTCTGCAGTAATACTAAGGTGAATACAGAGGAAAGTAAATAAATGCACAGATCACCTCCTTGCACAGAAGTCAGAAGTATTCATCATAAAGAAAAGGAAAAAGAAAGTAGGAAAACAGTGCAGTGAAAGATAAAAAGAAAAAAAAAATCACTATTTGCTGTTTACAGGGATGGTAAGAATACGACAACAATTGCCCTTGAAAATATTAATGTTGGATGAATCAAATGACAAATTCTCAACAGCATCCCAGTAATTATGTCAAATAATTGTTTTTCTTTCATGCAAATAAAAATGGAAATCAACATACTTAACAGAGGATTGTATGCAGTTTAAGAGAGGGATAAATCACTTTGAAACAGCTCTGGGTATTTACCCCTAAACTGCAAGTAATTAAACAATAAATATTTGGATATTTCTGTTGATTCAATACTTAGGATAAAATGACTTGCATACTAAAAAAAAAAAAATGTCTGTGATCTTGCTTGACTCCCCATTCAATTTAATTTTTCCACTGCTTGGCAAAGAAAGATTCAGTTTCTAGCTTGCAAATTATAACCATTTTGTGTTCTGATAGTCAGAAATAAATAACAAACTATTTGTCTTAACAACAGTTTCAAGGACAGTGCTGTGTTCCTCTGTGATTATGGATATTCATGTCAATGAGCCTACTCAAATAAAAAAATGTGATTGTATGCAGGTTTAAAGAAGTCCAACAATATCATAAACTCCTGATGTCAGCTTTCAATTTATGCAATACTATTAATAATTAGCTATGCAAATTGGGAGGAACAAAATAGGCATTTTAAAGAGGAGATGTCTGTGGTAAAAAAGAGATAATCTGTCCTACATATGATTTCCCTCATTGTAGTCTTTGAGGAGTGTTTTTATAGAAGTTATATCGTTTTTAATAACCTGTTACATAGATTTTTAGACAATTGACTAAATGTCCATCAATATTCATTCTAACCTCATATGAAAACTTCTGTGAGCACATTATAGAATAAAGCAGCATTAGCTTAACGATGTATGTATACAGTTATTTCATAAATACATGCACATAAAAGAGTGACACAGATTTTTAAAGTATTACAAATGGACTAATGCCTTCTCTTATAGGAGTATTTTCTTTCATTTTATAAAAGCATCTATGACTGCAGCCTCATTTTGTAATGACTGCATCATTTTAAGCATTTTCCCCAAATAAATTATCTTCTCAGTGTGTTTTCCACAACCTTTGTATTCCTCCCTTTACCAGTACTACAAAATAGTTCGTCATAATCAGACTGCTCTTATCTGTCTAGACTTAAATTTTCTTTTCCTCCTGTGATTTCACTGAGTCTGCTACAGCTAGTGCTAGTGATCGACTCTCTTTGAGATCTTGCAGCTATGAATATGTGAAGAACAAGGATGAGAAAAAGATTTTTTGCATTTCCTTATCTAGTACCAAAACGTTATAGGCTACCTGAACTTGCCTTACGTATTCAGAAATTATTGTAATTTGAAATAAATAATTCTCTTATGAGTTGATTTGGTATCTCCAGCCTTGCTTGAACTGGACAGAAATATTGCACCCATTTTCTGCTTTCCTAATGGAAATATCTTTTGTTGATGGTTATTTTCAAAACTTGATCCAAAAAGTCATTGAGCTCTGCTGCTCCCACTGACATGAGAGGAGCTGGTCTGCAGACAAAGGCAATGTGGTGATGATTCCCATACCCCACACCACATGGTATTTTGGAAACAAAGGCAGTGCAGCAATGAGAGGTCCTGCAGCTCCTCCCCCAGCCTGGAAACAATGAAATACACAGAAAAACAACAGCAAATTATGTGGGTGCTATAGATTAATCAATTTGGTCACACTCACACTGTGTTAATCTCTGCCCCCTTCTCTGTAACCAGGACACCATTACATTGTTTATCAACTTAGATGCCACTTAGAACTTCATTATCAATGTTATGGAGAGGATTCCCACTGTTTTCTTTCAAACACCAAGATGTCTATTGCCAGCCCTACTAAAGGCCCCTTAAGTACCTGGTATCCCTCATTAAATGAACAGTCAACAAATCTGAGGCACTTCACTGAAGGCAGCCCAATCAGACATTTCTGAACTGATTCAGGACTTTGGGTGAGTGAGAGCATTGTCCCAAGCAAAATTAGTAAAATGTCTGAAAAAAATGAACATCAAAAAAAAATTTCTCCTGCACAATTTGCTTCTTATTGCACCAAGCCTTCAGATCTCAGCAGGCTGTCTTTCATGGTTCTTCAGGAAATTCTCAGAACTGCTTTAAACCTAGGACTTAGTTTTAATCCTCCTACTTTCTCATTATAAGAGCCTTTGTCTTCATTGTTGCTTAATTACAAACTTTTCTAGTGATCCAGTCTTCTAGGTCTGTTATTTTCCTTGAGTCATTCGGAGATGTCTGGTAATGGAAGCAAAAAAGTATGTACAGGTCCAAGAAAGAAAGTACTTTTTAAAGTAGATAACTCAGGAATTTTCCACTTAAGAAATAAAAATCAACTTGTTGAGTAATGTGTTGTCTCTTTCTTCTTAGATTTCTTTAAACTTAAAAATATTTTATTATCCAAAGTCCTCCCTTTCGCTTTGCTAGCTTCATAGGTGAAACTGTATTTTGTTGCTCCTTTATCATATCTTTTATTCTGGTTTTTGCAAAGCATCTTCTTTATTATAATAGTACTTCCTTGCATTTTGGCTACCCTTCTTGTAGGGAAGACATCAGTCTCTTGGAGAAATATATAAGACTGATATATATAAATATATATATATATATAAATTTATACAGACTGATAGCTACATAATATTAAGATGACCCACAATGGGACAGCTTCATAATCTCTAAAAGAATTCCTAAAAAATTCTCATAGCCATCTATTGCTCTGTTAAATGTTGAATAGTTAAACTTGTTCTAAGGATTTCTTTTTAGTCAAGAAAAAAGTTTAAATAATAATAAACTTGCTTCCTCTTACAGCACTGAAATGTCAAAACCTTTCCTTTACACAGTCTTATTCATAAATCCATCTGAGATGTGCAGAAATATTCCTATAGAGTTAGCTGATATACCTCTTGTTGTATGTTTCAAGTGAAAATATTCAGGATAATATCTTGTAAATGCTGTCACTTAGATCACTGCTACAATGAACTATGAGAGCTTGTCAACAAATGCTCTATTTTGTAGGTATTACTCAAAAAAGTATTTATTGTCATAGTCCTTCCTTTGACTCATGGCACTGCAGATATCATCTTTAGTCTTTCCAAGTCACTGTGTGGAACAAGGGAATTGTCAGAGATTGTGTTCCAAGAAAAGATTTTTAAATAGTCATTTTTTTCTGCTCACACAAACAATCAATTTTTAACCCAGCGTTAGCCTGCAAATTCTGTTTTACGTGTTGGCTGTTTGTATGAGCATAAATCAAGTTTCAACTACATCATGTGTGAAATAATTCCATCTATGTTAGTGCACCAACATGCTTTGAAATGTACACTGGGAAGCCAAGGCTAGAGTGTGTCTCATTTTCTTTTCAACCTTTTTCAGATGTGGTACCAAAGGATGTCATTCAACCGTGTATTTTCTCTGATGTAAAAGCCATTTTAAGAACAGCTGGACACTAATTCCTCCTTCCATGTAACAAGTTATTGTCCTCTCTGCTTTGTCAACCATTAGTGAAACTCTAATCTAAATACCTGAAATAATTCAGGTGAAAACTCAAAATAAAACAAACATAAAATCTTTTGCTTCCTAGGGTCTTAAAGTGGTAACATTAAAAAGTTCCATTTGTATGACAGAGGGAAGTGGTAAGAGTAGGCAATTAGGAAGCAAACTAATTTTTATTTTTTTTTACTAAAGAACAAATAAATCTTTTGGGTTCTGACTTGAGTCTTATTCTCTCCTTATAAACAAAAATGACTAGTTAACTCCCTGTTTTCCATAGTAGTGGTTTTAATGAATTGTTCCTTCATTGGATTCAAAAGAAATTTGTCTACTACATCTAATTGAACAATATTATGAGGATTTAATTCATGTAGTTATGAATGTGAAAAAAACACCACCAAACAGGTATGGATCAGACATGTGGATGAGACCCCCCCACCCCATCCTCTGAAAGCTGTGTAGGGTCTTAGAGATACATTACAAAGTCCTTTCAGGAAAAATATAATAATTCAGAATGACATGATTTGAATTCATGTTCGTGTTTCTTAGAAAAAGACACACTCCTAATAGTTGAAAATTAATAGCAAATAGCTTTCCCCTAGTTTATACTCTTGATTTATTTTGCTTGGTACCTGGGCACTTCTGTAATAATCAAGAACATATTAGCATTACATATCTCAAGGAAGGGAGGAAGGATTAGCTCTGAGAGAATGTGGTCTAGTCACATCTGATTTGTACACAAAACACTGAGCTATTACAGAATGTGTACATCTTTTTATTACTGATGTAGCTATATTATAAATGTCCTTGCTGCTGTGTACCACAACAGATTATAATTATTTTCCTCTTTAAAAACTGAATGTTCATCATGTGTGAATCTTTTTCTTCTCCATGTTATTTCTGTAATGTATTTTCAAGGCAAGGATTAATTAGTGCTGTGGTGTTGATGGACATGGTTTTGAGACTGAAAGAAAACTGTAGCAGGGTACCTTTCAATTCTAGCAAATCTCAATAGTGGATTTGCAACTGAAGAAAGATTCATTTTCACACTCACAAAACTTCCATGTTTCAAAAATATTCTTGGTCTGCTTGATGGTGATAAAGTTTCAAAGTATGAAAGAACAATGCAGAAGACTTAAATGAGATACAGAAAGTCTTTTCCAGGACCTTCCTCAGAGAGACTGAGAGGAAAGGTTTATGTCAGGGTCTTCTGTCATTAACTGAATGTAAAAAAGGTTGTGTTCTTAGTGTATAAGAAATCTTTACTATGGTTCTAAGAAACATATTCCATTTTTTTTTTCTTAAAATTGATGAATCTGCACAGAATTATGTGATTTGCATGAAAAGTAATTTTCCTAAAGGAACAGAAGTAGAAAATTCTCATACAGTTTAGACAGCTGGTGTAAGTGGCATCATTGCCACTTAGCTCTCTTTGATATAGCTATACCTGTATACATTTAGGTATTAATTATGCAGTAAAGAGCTGTTTTAATCACGGCATTGATACAGCAACAGATATTCCATAAGTTAAAACAAAAATTAATAATTTCATGCATGAATAACCAAACTCCATGTCCTAATGTAGTGCAGGAGAGATTCAGAGAGCTCTAACACATTCAGGCTCATAGGAGAGACAAGAAGGTAGAACAATGATAAATTATTGTTGTTTCTGTTCTATTTATTTAAGAGAGCTGGCTAAAACACTGTCAACTAAATGGGTCATCTAACTTCTCACTGTAGGAGGATTTTTCCTGAGATTCCCATCAGTGCTTATTGTACCTCATCTTTTCACAGCCCTGCAGCTGTGGGATTGTTAATGGTATTTCTTAGCTATCTCAGGAAGGTGTTTTCACATGATGCAGGCTCTGCCAGTTCACCTGCATAAGTATGTGTCATTTTCCCCATCCTGTGGCCTTCAATTCAGAGTACTTCTCAGATTCAACACAGGCTCCCACTTAGCTGTGCATCATGCTGTAGGCTCACAGTGTTTTCCACAAAGCCTTTTTTCTCCCCTGCTCTTTTGGTCTTTTCCTAGCATCTCTAACTAGCAATGACAAAATGACTATTATATTTCATTTGAAGTGTTTTTTTTACAGTAAATGGTAGCACATTAGTGAGCAAATTTGAAAACATAATGGAAAAAAATCTTTCACTATCAAATGGTGACTTTGTAAAACAATATATATTTATCATATTGTAAATCGTGAACCATGATTTATGAAACTATGAAATAAATGTTAAGATCCTTAAGTGAAAATGAACTCTTATAATAAGAATCATAATCAGGTCCTCCTTTTTCACGTTTTTGCATAGCACAACTAATAAAGAAACAAACCCATTAGATATAAATATAAAAATATTTTAATAAAGCAGGTTTCTCAGGCCCCATTCAACCTTGAGCACTGCCAGGGATAGGACATCCACAACATCTCCAGGCAACCCGTTCCACCAGTCTCACAGTAAAGAACTTCCTCCTAACAGCTAATCTAACCCAAATATAAACCTTTTAGTTTCAATCCATTACCCTTGTCCTGTCACTGCATTCTCTTCTAAAACTCCTCTCTACATCTTTCTTGTAGGCTCCCTTCACATACTGCATGTGAAGGCTGCAATTAGATCACCCCAAAGCATTCTTTTGTTCCAGGCTGAGCAAGCCCAATTCTCTCAGCTTTTCCTCTAGAGAAGGAGAACACACTAGAAAGGGTTTTCCATCACTCTAGTCAGGTTGCTGGTTCTCATCTGGCAGTACTTCAGGCACTTCAGGTAAGGTCTCACCGTGGTGGAAGAGTAAGCATCACCTCCCTCAACCTGCTTTTGATAGCCCAGAGCACGGCTGGCTTTCTGGGCTTCAAGCACACATTGAACAGAAGCTTATTTTGTCTGTGTGCTTAAAGGAAAAACTGTTTGGAAATGGGTTAAATAGTTTTGGGACCTGTAATAGCTTTCTACAGCTGCCAGCCTGTCCTTTGACAACAGTTTCTTTAGGCAGGAACTAAATCTATCTCTCCAAAGGCAATGCCTTTCACAGCTGGTCTCCAATCCTAAAGCAGGGCCTGCAGGTGCTTTTAAAATAGAACTATTAAGTAATTATAGCTTTTCAACTAAGAAAATAAAATTGTAGTTCTCATGTCATGAAATAGCTAACATGGGGGTAAAGAAGAATTCTACCTTTATCACTCACACCATGCTTTGTTGTGATCTCACTATCATCTCTGAGGTGGATTGAAGTAGGCAAGACTCAGCCATTCTGACACAGCCAGGAGAAGAAAAGGTACTTTATTAACAAAGGATGGAAGTGTCTACTCCCCTTCTTTTTCTGCTTCTGACTCCAAAACACTCTCAGACCTTTACATAGTCAGAAAAATGACTTAGTCTGCTGCTGCTGCTGTTACCAGTAGGTGACCCCTGGTCTCCCAAGTTTCTGGCACCTGGACATGCCAACCACTGGAGGCCAAAGTCCCTCTGCTGATCCTGTAAACTCAGACATACACACAAACAGCAAGGTGCACATACGAGGGCACACACTCTCACAAACCTTATAGATCTCTATATAGTCACCCAGTCTGTACCTAAATCCTCTCATCTCACACACAGGGACGCACATTCACTAAAGTGTCTTGCCAGGAGCTGGACCAGACCTATATGCTTACTTGTAGATGACCTCTATCCCCATGGCCTTCCCATTAGCTGGCCTCCTGCCCTCTCCCATAGACAACTTGCAAATCTTTTTGTTCCTTCAGGGTAAGCCCTGACTCATTCATGATTATTCCACAATGTGGATCCCAAACCTTTTATTCTTCTTGCCAGCTATCCCAGCTTCATTTTCATCAGCAATCACATACAAACAGCCCAAACTCATCTCTGCAGTTGCTGGTACCAGAAACAGACAAATGGACGGACAGAGAGACCTGGTCTGATTCCTGTTTCTGGCATGCAGCACACAGACCTATGCACACACATGCACCCTAAAGAGTCCTCTCAAGAGGAAAAGAGTTGGAAATTAGCTCAATGAGAAGATGAATTGTGCTGAGTGGGTGAAGGGAATGACCTGACCAAGCATTTGATTACCTGGCTGGAGGTAGCTAAATTAGTTAACTCCAGCAAAGAGGACATATGTGTTTCATATAAAAGATCAAGCCAATTTAAAACATATAAATAGATGAAGAAAAAAGACTCTCTGCTTTTCCTAGCCTGAGTTACCCATGTCTGTCTCTAAAAATTTACTACACTGTTCATCTATATTCTGTTCTTTTCCCAGTAAAAAAAAAAAGATTATGACATTTTGCCCTTAATAAATCTATACTCAACTCTGTATCCTGTCTAATCAATACTGGAAGTTATTGAAATACTTCCAACCAATCTAGCATTTTGGTTTTTCCTGACACAGACATGCCAATACAACTCTGTGTAATTGAAGAAATTGAATTGTGTAATTGAAGAAAAAAAGAGTTTAAAACATTACAGTCAAACTTCCAAGAAATCTGAGGGGTTGTGTATGGAGCAGGGGGCAGGGGGTGGGTGGGTGATGTTCTTGCAGGGGTGTTTTCCTCATGTTTTCTCATGACTTTTAAAACTGGATAATCTGTTAGCATTCTCTGGCAATCAATTTGAAACTGCCTGCTTTTCTATATTCTCTAAAATTATGTTTTCCTTCCAGAATCCATCATACAGAAGATTACTTAATATCTTGTAATACTCATTCAGGAGGGATCTTCAAGCAAATCATCTTTTGTCTTTTTCTCTTCTTTGACAGTGTATTATCAGCAGTTGCAGTGCTTCTAGCATGGCATGATGAAAGTAACTATTTTTAGGGAACAGAAAGATTTTTTGTTCAGGAAAGGAAATTTAATTATCTCATTAACCAGTTCATCACAAAATATTTGGACCTGATACTCAGCAGTGAAAGTTGGGGCATATGAACAAGGGAAATAGTAATGATATTGTTGGTGATGGTGATAATAATAAATAATATTAAAACATTCTTAACTCTTAAAACATTCTTAAAAATCCAATGAGTAATTAATTTGATAAATTTATAAACTCTTTGTGCTCCTGGAATATCCTGGAATATTGTGCAAGCAAATATTTCCTTGGAAAAGATATTTTCATTGATATATCTTTCATCACCTAGAGAGATTTGAGTTGTATAATGAGAACAAGTAGTCCTCAGGAGACAAGCCTTATGATATTGCTTTTCACCTATTGGAAAGATATTAGCTATTAAGACACAGCAATAATAACAGGATTAAATATTCTTTTCTTTCAAGAGCAATTATTTTTCCATTCACACATGTGAATGCAAAATTTTCAAATTAATGTTCCACAAAGATGCATTGTATGAATATCCATTAGAAGCTGAAAAAAAAGAAGTACACACTTTTCTGTTTTTGAAAAAAAGTTGTCATGTATTTTACTTATGTTTAATATTCCCTTAGCATTCCTTTTGACTCCTACAGTACTTTATTATAGCCTTCTATAATATATTTAGTATCTTACAGGATGTTTCATGAAAAGGAATATAAATGATCAATGTTTCATGCCAAAGGTTAGGAAGAGTGGAAAAACAAGCTGTAGGTAGACTGTATTGTATGACCACTGAGGCTTTTAGGGATGCCAGGAGGACTCTAATGCATCCCTACATAGAGCAGAACCAGCTGTGAGATCAGACCACATTGTTCAGGTCTGTGTTCAGCTGAGTCCTGAAAACCTGCAAGGATGGAGCTCAAAAATCTCCCTGAGCAGCCTGAAGAATAGAGTCTTTCGATCTGTCCCTAGTACAAATTTCAAAATGCTTGAAAATCAGTAATTTTTTTTCTGAATACCTTATACCTGACTGTTTTCATCACTGAGAAAATTTTATCTTTATTTCAAGGGTGTGTTTTTTGCTTCTCTATTTCTCCTTGAACAAAACCACTTCACATAAGCTATCAGGAGCAGATGCAGAATTTTCTATATTCCTATTACCAAACCTTCTTAGTTGGTCTGATTTTAGGGACAGGAAAGGGTGCAATAGCTATATTAGTGTGCATATATATATAATAACTTTTGGATTATTATATATCCTGAGCGGCTCATTCCAAAATAACACAACCTATTAGCTATTATGTACCTCAAGTTTATTGTTTCACTGTTATATATACTGAAAAGAGAGCATCTATATAATACCATTAAAAGATTCTAGGCTGACAAAACTATGAATTTTCGCATACTCTGGAAGATCACACAGCACACTTTTTGTCATTGAGACAGAGCTTTCTGCCAAATGCATTTCTGTTATTTCTACAAAGAAAGAAAATGGTTGGGTTTTTCAATTTAATTTTCCCAGTCACCAGCTAAGTTCTTGGTTGTGGATGTTCATTGTACAATAATGTCAATGGTCATGGTAGGACTGAACTGTATAAGTTGTACTCTGTGACTGATGATTTCAAAGTGTCAAATGGCCATGTTAGGTGAATTGCTATAGTTTATCCCAGCATTTTTGGGTGCTCATTTAACCAGCAAAGTGGAAATGGTTCTCTCTCCATAAAGTGAGAAGTGTAATCTTTCTGACTTTTTTCTCATTTTAGTGTTGATGCTGGAGATCGTAGTAAACCTGTACATTGGATGAGTGAAGTTCTTCCTTGTCTCCTTTCATTCTCAAGGGCTAAAAATATTCTAAGTATTTAAAAATACTCAAATATTTTTCTGTTTAAGTCCTGCCTATTGTTACTCTCTGCTTAATGTAGTCTCTTAGCTTAATGGTAAATTCAAAATGAAAAATACCTGTTGAGCTGTGTGAACTGTGACTGGAAAGGACATGGCTCTGTAGAGCAGTAATAAAAGTAACATTACCTGGTACTATATTTGAAGTTATTGAATTCCTCATCATTTGTCCAGAATAGGAGGGCCAAGGTCAAATTTCCAAATCCCTGACTGCTGAAAGCTAGTGTTACTTATTATAGTCGCTGGAACTTTCTTGTCTTTTCCAAGTGTACACAAAGTATACACATATTCACACAAAGATAAGACATGTTAAGCCCCAGGCCTTCATCCAACCTTAGTCAATTAACTGAGTGTATAAATTAGAAATCTCTCATTGTTTGATGGAAAAGATGTGGTTTACGTTTAATTAATCTACCTCTTTTCAATACCTTCTACCTCTTTTCAATACCTATGATGAGCATTCGAGTCTCAAGCGCAGGTACTCAAAGATGGTTTTTCCATTTAAAACCTGACCTCAAGCATCAGAGATTGGCAATATTTGCACTTATCAATCAGAGAAAGAAAAAAAAAAGACATGTTGGAATCAGAATTTCATTAAAATTAGGTAATGATACTTAATTGGTTACCTGAAAATAGTTATTTTCCACTTCAAGAAAGCAGACAACAGAAGTCAGAGTTCTGTCTGCTTGCCTAAGTTCACTCCTAAGGCCAAAGAAAGGGCCTGAAAAGCTTCTATTTCAAGAATTATTGCAAGAGGGTTTAACCATGTGTTGTCAATTTTTTTCTCCATACTCCAGCTTGGGGTAAAATAATATACCATGCTCTATTTAAAAATAAAAATAAATATGTCTTTTTTTTACCTCCTCATTCTCTGATCCCCTTTTGTTTCCATAGATTCATCTTTCTAATATACCTTTTCTTGTTGGTGGACTGCATCTCCTCTCTATTATTGAAAAATAATATTTTGACAGGCCAATATTTAAAAATAGTCAAGAAGTTATAATATTATGGCTATGCTTTCCAAACATTTTTTGAAAGAGCTATGTAATCAGAAAGGATAAATTTTAAGGCGGCCACAGTGCTGCAAATTAAAATTAAATAACACAGCATTACTTTGTCCATTTTTAATTCATTTTTAAATGCTGGAAAAGTTATCTTTTTTCAATCTATATGCCAGGAGCTATTCCTGAGTGCTTAACAAAGCTGAAAGCCAAGCTAGTTCTTCATTTTGATCCTGTGTATTAAAGGGAGATCTGAAGTAACACCAGCTATAGAAACACATCTTTCTATAAATTACGTGATATTCCATGTTTTTGTTCTCTTTACTCAGAGTTCAGTGACAACCTTTTAGCTATTTCAGGCTTGTTTGGGTTTTTTTTTTCCAGTCAGTCTTGTTTCCCTAATTCACTATCAATTTAGCAAAAATCTCAGTGGAAACTGTGGTGCTGACTAGGGATTCTGATGGGCTATGAGGAATTAAATTCTGTATGAGAGCTGTGTCCTGTTTACAAGGTTTATATTCCCAACCTTTGTGTATTGCAAGGTTTCATTGAAGTTGCACATTCACATCTTGACAGAAAAGCTGTCTGAAGATCATCAAAATTCTTGAGGTAACCAGAAGGAAATTTGTAATCAGTTGTGGACCTATTTGCCTTTTCTATTGGTTTGACTCTTTTGTACACAAAAACTTTATTATTTTTATGCCTGTTCAGACAGGATTTTGTGATGAGTACACAGATAACGTGGCAATTTAGCACGAGCCAGGCATTTAGCAACTCATATCATAAAATGTGACAGAATTTTCAATTTCAATAAGGTTTCATAAGTTTAGAAGCAAGGAATTTTTTATTAACAATTAATTTAGGTAACTTTAATTGCATTCATTATTTTGAAATATATCGTATTCAATATTTATGGGGAAGCCACAACTTTTTGTCATTTAGTGTACACACTGCTAAGACAATCTACGCTTTTGTCAGCTATGGACATTTCTGATGAAAACTCTTACCTGGAATGGCAACATTTGGGTTAATTTGCTTTCATATGTATGATTGCCTAGTGGAATACAAAACCTTTGTATTTTATTTTATCTTTACTTGTCATACCAAACTTATCGAGTATAGGTGCATCACTGCTTTACAGTTTGAGGTATAATTCCACCTGCTAAGAAAATATAAAGTCTAGTTACCTTGGAAGATTATTATTACCATCTCTTCTGCTGTTTTCAGAAACAGAAGTAATGGACCAGAGGATTTCCACATAAGAGTTTGAAGCATTTTCTCAAATCCCTTCTGACATCTGAGAGCCTAAGACTTTTATCAGTACTGTGCTACTTCTACTCTCATCATTTGCTCTTTAGGTGTTTTCTTCCTTTTTGTCATACTGCTGGGGGAAAAGAAACAAATTAAATTTTCTGTTATACCAAAAAAACCTGCTATTTCCTTTATCTTAAGCAAAAGTTTACCTGCTTTTTTAACCATTCATAATCTGATTTCTGTCTTTGAAAGGAAGGGAGGAAGCTGGGCTGGGTAGGTGTGAGAGAATGGACTATTGTCCATATAGCCAACAGTATCTTAATTTTGTTCTTGTGATGAAAGTGGTTGATCACTTAGCTTCTGCTCTAAGAAGCATTACAATAATGTAATCTACAATTCTTATGACTTATGAAGAATTTCTGAAACAAAAGAAGGAAACTAAATGTTTGAGTGGAAAATATTTTTTTGGCCATTTGTCTAGAAAAACAGGTCAAATTTCCAATTTATTGATAAACAGCAAAGTCCTTTGAAAATCAGAAAAAAAAGATGCTGACCTTCACTGGTAAAAGAAAACACAGTTTTGGTCTTCTTTTTTGAACATAGAACACAAAGACTACTCCCTTTTCTCAGTTCTCTCCTTAGGAACCTTTTCTTCCTTAAAACCTTACAGAAAATAGCTACCTAATGCTTTTATTTCTAATGGAAGACAATGTAACACTCTTCCTGCATCATGCCTTGCACTAATCCTGCTGAATAACCATGAATAACAATGTACTTTCATTGAAGTTGGTTTTACCTGTCATTTTATGTTCTAATATCTTGTTAGTCTCTTAGTCGGACTGATTGAAAGGTCTCTTTAAAAGCTGCTCAAGAAGAAGCCTTATTTTTTGTCTATAGAGGAGCATCATCTTTCCTAGTATGCTTAAATTATCTCCTGATTTTTAGCTTAATTAGAAAAAAAATTACGGCTTTCATTTTTTTTTTCCTTTGTGGAGACTGGAAAGGAGGTAATATGTTTACACCAAACAGATGGGTTTATGTTTCTTTACCCCTTCCCCCTGTATGTGTAAAAATAAATTAAATATATAAATATGTATTAATCCCTCTGCATAAAACATTAGTGTTTAGGGACTTTCCATTAAAATATTGAAAAAGACCACAAAACATTTTGACACTATGTGACTGTCTCATCAATGAAATGAAACTGAGGACAGGTTTTTTGACAGAATTTTGTTTTCCCTTGAAGCTCTGTAATTTCTTCAAGTACTACCCAGTACTGCAAGAACTCATTGCTGTAATCATATGATATCTGAATTTATATTACAGCATACATTGAAAAACATTGAAGGCATAACTTTTCCTTTAGGCATATACAATCACATGAACACTAAGTACAAATGTATGAAACACAGTAACTTAGATGTAGCTGGGATTATCAATTGCTTTTCTTCTTCATTCCTACTTTTAATATTGATGATCTACTGACAGTTCATCCTATCTTAATTCTTAATATTCTTAATATTACCTCCTGCTCACAGTACTGTAACTACTTTTGTCAGTTAAGGGGAAATTGGTTCATTTTTCCATTTCTTTTTTTTATAAGCTACAGTAGCTTTTATTGCTGATGAATCTTCTGAACCACCAGAATGATCTGTTCCATTACCTTTCCAGGGAAGGGGCTGAGGCTGACCCTCCAGTAGCTTCCCAGGTCCTCCTCCTTGTCCTTTGAGGATGGGAGAAACATTGGCTTTTCTCCTGTAACTGGACACCTCTCCTGTTCTCCATGATTTTTCAAGGGTAATGAACAGTGCTTAGCAAGACCTGCCAGCTCCCTCAGAACCCAAGGGAACATCCCACCAGGGCCCGTGGGTTATGGGTGTTAAGTCTTCCTAGCAGATCTCTGACCAACTCTCTCTGATCAAGGGGAAGTCTTTCTTTCTCCAGCCTTCCTCTCTTAAATCCAAGGTCTTGGATTCTTGAAGGCTTTTCTCAGAAGTCTAAGGCATAGAAGATATTCAGTATTTCCACCATCTCTGTGTCTTCCACCACCCATTTGATTCAGCAATAGCCTCACATTGTCCCCAATCTTCCCTTTGCTGCAGATGCTCTTAGAGAAGTCCTCCTTGCTGTCCTTGCCAGACTCAATTCCAAGTGGGCCTTGGCCTTCCTCTTGCATTCCTGAAAATGTTCCTGTAGTCCTCCCATGTGGCCTGTCCCTTTTTCCATATCCCATATAATATTTTTCTGCTGAGATTTGTAAGAAGCTCCCTACTCATCCATGCAGGTTTCCAGTCCCCTTTACTTGATTTCTTGCTCATGCCTTATTTCTTGTTATTCATCCACTGGAAGAAATTTCTGTGTGCATTTTCATTTTTAATGTATATAATTTTCTCCAGCAGAAATACTTTTGAGGATTTATATGACTGCCTTGTGATTTCTGCATTTATGTCACAACTGAGCCAGCTTAATTATCTACATTATGCTTATAGCAACAAACCTGATTTTGAAAGTCTTTTCCATCTTCCAACACCTATAATAATGTTCTATTTGAAGTTCCCATCCTTTCAAAGTCTCATATCTGACAGAACTGTTTTTATTTTTTGTATTCACTTAGAATGGTCAGAAATTATTGCACAATTAAGCAACCCTCAAAAGCCCAAAATCAAGCCATCTGAGGTTTTCTTGTGCACTGGTTTTGCCCTGATTGGCAGCCAAGCACCCAACTGGTTGCTTAGTCCTACCTGGCACAAGATGGGGAAGGAAACAAACAGACCATTTGTGGAAAAAACTCATATTAAAATAATAATGGGAAATCACCTCCTAGTTACTGTCACAGGCCAAACAGACTCAACTTTGGGAATTTAAATTTAATTACTTTGGGAATTAAACTTTAAATACTGATTGAAATATTCAGAAACTAAGCCAAACATTTAAGCAATTGTGGAAAGCACTTCTTCTGAACATTTCCTAATCTCTACCTTTTTACTGCTGCAGGCTGCAGCCAGGCTTTTCAGTAAAGCACAGGAAACCGTGACATTTCACTTCCTACCACTTCTGCTCCTTGCACTTTCCTCCCAATTCACTTTTCAGCATACTCATTTCTGCTGTTCCAGTGCAGGTCCTCTACACATCACACTCTCTTGAGGAAAGCGGCCATTCTAACATGTCCTACAATGTCTGTGGGCCCTCCAGGGGTTTTACAGGCTTTGCTAGGGAGTACCTCCTGCACACCTGGCCCTGATATTCCACCTACCTTCCCTCCCAAGCACCTCAGTGTGGTCCTTCTTCTCAAATGTGTTTCCCAGAGGCATCACACACTTGGCTGAAGGGCTCAGCTGTGCCCTGTGATGAGTCCATCAGGGCCAGCTGGAGCTCCTGTACTTATCACAGGACAGCCCCTGGGCTCTTCTCACAGTGACCATCTCTTCATTCCCACCACTGTCAACACTTCCAGGTAACACACCCTGCTACAGAATCCCACTCAGAAACACCCAACCCTGATAAAAATGCGTATTCAAATCTGTCTAACTTTTCTTCAAGACAGAGTTACTAAAGAACCAGAGGGCTTTGGCTTCTCTTACTGTTTTCGGTTGTGGTGATATTTTTGAGGTTGGTTTGGATTTATTTTTTGTTTCAAAATGGTCAATGCATACTAAGAGCCATATTAATTTAGGGAGCAAAGGAAAAAGGGAAAACAGCAACTAGAGGATTGGAAACAAATATTCAACAATGAATAATAATGAAAAATGGTTTTGTTTACACTAAGAAAAATGTAACCAGTAAGATGTAGATTTTTATTTTTTTTAATCAGGTATTTTGTGGTTTTTTAATCAGATAATGTTTGCCTTAAAATGGAGATATTTTTATTTCATTTACTCAAGAAAAATCAACCAATTCTATCTCTACTAATTGCACTTTAAGTTTCTGCATGGTGTTATCTTTCTTTGTTGAATAGCAGTGCTTCTCTGTCTGTTCATAGAGTATCTTACAAAGTAATTTTCCTCCCACTGGCTGATCTCAAATAGAGTGCCTACAAGTGAAAAGAAAACTTTTTTTTTTTCTTTTCATTTTTTTCTCTCCCCTTATTTACCCCCTTACTTCTTGTCATTTGTGATACAATTAAGGACTATACAACAAATTTTGTATTCATCCTTGTCTAATGCTCTTATATTGCTTTGCCTTCTTTTCAGATATTGTTATATCAGATATTCAGGATTTTATGTAGTCCCGGTAAAATAAAACCAGTTATTGTTTTCTTAGCTATAATCATGTTTTATTGAGAAATTAGGATCTGCTACCATGGGAGTGGTATATGAATCCAGGTGTTGATTTTATATTGAGCTTTCAATTCCCAGCTATGTATTTTCAGGGTTATTTTTTGTTTGCAAAAGAAAGTTACGTTGTTTACACTGCAGCAGATGAAAATGGTCATGTACATAAAGAAGCCTTTAAAACAAGGGTAAAGCAAATGCCCACTCTCACTGTTTAAAAACCTTTTACTTGTTTTTCTGATAAGTTGCATGTAGTTATACACACTATAATACTCTTCAATTAAAAAAAGTATTTTAGTATGCTCACAGGTCACTGGATGTTCAAATTCTTTATCAAAAATCAAGGATTACTTTTTTAATTGCTTTTGAAATGTTTACCCGGTGAGGTTCCAAAATTACTTATCTAAAAGAAGTGGATATTAAGCTCCTCTCCTATGAGCTGGAAGATAAGCTTATTTTATATTTGTTTATGAGGGATTTATGCAGTTAGGGTTTACTGAAGTTTATGAAAACAAAATATCTCTTCATAAAACATTATATCCTCCATTGTGAACAAGGGAAACTGACATTATTTGCAAAATGCAGTGTGAGTAGGATTTTTTTTTCTGCTCAGTGACTTTTTGCAAAAACTAAAAAATGCTATGGGTTCTTTAGGGTTACACATGACTGGGCCTTTCTGTTGCTGGACCTGACAAAAAGCTGTAGTTGGGGTTTCTTTCAGAAAATTGCATAGGAATGTCAAGAGGACTGTACGTTTAAATGCAGAGTAAAAGCATCCCCTGGTTCTAATAGAAGACTTGCATTGCTCCACCTCCACCTTGGGGGCTCACGATTGCACTGATAGCAAGGGGGGATGGAATTTGTACCTGAAGGGCTGCTAATTGCACTGTCCAGACCCAATTTAAGATTTTTCTGAGAGGCAGTCACTGGCTTCAAGAACAACAGATTGACATCTTGCTTCAGAATTAACATGTCACTCTCTGGCTAAAAAGCTGAGGAAAACCAGAGTTTTCCAGGAGGAAGTAAGACAGGATGTAACATATACGGTATTGCCATTTTGCTTTGGTTTATAGTTTGAAAGCAAATTGCATTCTGTGAATAAAATCTGTGTATAAATATTTACCTAGCTGAGGATGGCTACTGCATTCACTCCTGATTTTGAAAAGTCCTTTTCTTTAAAGTTTTTGAAAGTTTTTTCTTCCAAAAGAGCATATGTTATGTCATTTATAATCACATGCAAAAAAATAACGAGAAACCAATCTATTACTGTTTAATTTCTTTCTAAGCTTGTAAAAACAGAGGTTTCCAATAATTTCATAAATTAATCTATACTTTATTGTGAGTTTAGACACCAGAAGCCGGAATGAATGGCAAAGGCCATGATCCACAAATGGATTTGGGTACCTCTGCTCTGCTTTAAATATCAAAGTGCAAGAGTTCTCATCACTCTCTAAATGGTCAGCTTTCTTTAGGGATCTAAAGTTCTATTGTTACAGACAGAGCTTGATGAAGCTGGCTGATTTAACACCCTTCTTTCATCACCTTTCCTTAATCAGGGTCCTTTAGGTTATCTGGTGAATGTTTCCCAAGCCTGTTTGCAAGAATGCATGTTTTAATTTGTTTTCTTTTTTGAAAAAAGAAACAAATAAATAAACAAAAAAAAAAAAAAAAAAAAAAAAAAAAAAAAAATTACGTATTTATTACAAGAAAATCATTAATTATCTTGCCTTAAAAGAAAAAGAAAAAAAAAAGAAGAAGAAAGAAGCATAATTAGTCCCAATTCCTGTTCTGAATGATGTTAAAATAAATTGCACTGGAAGTAGGATTGTGAAAGAGACCCAAATCTCTAAATTTTGGATATACCAAGACAGAGTTCTGGGTGAAAATACCTGCATGTAGCTACCCACTGCAAATATTAGAGGAGGGCAGCTTTCAGACAAGTTTTTCCCACAGAAGTGATGATTTCTTAGTTTGCTGCATAGAAAGCAGTCAAGGCACTGGTTTTTTAGCTTGCTTCATGGTGAGTTTATCTACTTCCATGCCTGAAGACAAAGAATATAGTCAATAGTTTAGAATCTTGAACTGAGGTAGACATTTTCTTCCAGATTATCATTAAATTCTCTTTGACAATGAAGTATTAGTCATACTAATTTCCAGTACTCATTGTTGAGTTTAATCCCAGCTTTCTGGCTTTGGTAAATCTCATTTTTAGCATTTGACCTTTCTAAAAGTATCATTAAGACTGCATTCCTGGTCTTGAAAATGTGGATTTCATTAGTCTGGTAAAGTTGAGTCCAGTGTTGTCTTTTTTTATGGTGAATGGAAGACACCAGATTCAGAGATTCTCAAGATGACAATGGGAGAAATGCAACACAACGCAATGAATTCCAGCATGACCCAGTACCTCTTAAATTCAGAGGGATCATAGAAGAGACGTAGTTACGGAAGAAGTGATTAGTTTTGAAGCAATATCTTTTCTGCAAGATCTCTAGAGAGGTATTTTTGTCATCTCAGAAAACTGAGCCATATGAAAGCTTATTATTTCACTTACAGGATGCATCAAGGACTGTGGATGTTCCACTTGAGGCTTCCAGCAAAACATGTCATTCACCTACAACTCTCTGCTAGCCAAAAAAGCCAAAATCAAATCTTTTGTGTTCTAGTAGCACTTTCAATGTAAGTTTTCCCATTAAAGGTGAAAAATCTAATAATAGAAATGATAGAAAAATAGATATATCTTTTCATTTTATGCAGTGCCTCCTTTCCACAAATCTTTATTCTTTATTGCACTAGAGCTATAGTGAACTCAATTATGGAGGTTACTGAAACATCTCTTAATTTTAGACTTCCATGATGAATACAATGAAGAAATTGATTTTAAAATGTTATCTATATTTTTTATCTTAAAACAGTGTTACTTTTTTTTTTATTTCCAGAGATACAAGTAGTTTCATAAATAAAATGTGACTACTCCAAAGGAAATTGTTTTCTATATAGAATGATGATTTTTTTTTTGTATATCTATATACATGGGAGTAATTAATGATGATAATAATAGTCTACTAAATCATTCCTACTTGAATGCTAGAGCAAATTACAAATTCACTTTTGAATTGTATGTTTGAAAACCTTGTGAATTATCTCTATCCTATATTTTCTCTTTCTACACCTATTTTATTCCCCAAAGCCAACAGAAAAAACTGAACTGTCCAATTTATATCAAGAATAAGAGAACTTCTAATTCATACAGTGCAGCAAGAAGTGTCATTCATCATTAATGTGATGAAGATAAATGCTTCTGGCCACAAAAAGGAACCTTATGAAGATGACTGTGGTTTGCAGGAAAAAGGAATATTCATTCATCTTGACTGAACATAATAGCCTGAGAATTCAGGAAGAAATAGGACATTGGGTACATTCCTTTAAAAATATCTTTAAGACCATTTTCACTGTTACCGTTAGCATCCTTTAGGATCTATGAAAGCATTTGAAGAAAAATCTGTAGCTAGTGCCTTTTTTCAATTGTGCATTGGAGATTTTCCCTGCAGAGCTTTTAAAGTCAGAAAATTGTAAACAGTTGACCACTACCTCTTTGAAACAGGAAAATAATTTTATTTGGGTACATGGAGGTATATTTTGAAAATCATATTATATATCAAAGACACCATCCCTATATACAGATGATTTGTAAATTAAGTCCATTATGCATGACATTATCAGTTCACAGCTTTATGGGTATTTGTGTTGGCCAAGTCAATGTGCAGGGATCCAAGCTACATCAGCAGTCTCTCTCTGTTGTGATTTGGTTTTTGGTTACCACCAAACAGAAAAAAAATGTTAATTCATAAATGTTAAGCAATGGTCTGTCAGTATGAATTTAAATGTTTTAATTTGCATGTGAGAGGTTCTGGATAGCATGATATCCCCATGATACAGATACAGAGCATTCAAACAAACATAATGTTATTCTGTGGACTAATGGCAGTAAAATGAGAATGCACTTGAATATAAAACTCTAGTGAGACAGACTTTAGCTCTGCCATTCTTCAAAAATCAATATTTTGATACCCACTTTTAATTTTCTTTGGTACTGAAATAAAGGTATGTGTTCTTAAAGCAGCTCTTTCACTTGTTTGTTGCTGTGGGCTAAACTGGCTGGCCTGTGTTGCTTAAATGCAGTTGCTGTTGCTACCATCGAATTGACATGCCAATGACTAAAGATAAATCATTCACAAAGGCATTTTTTGAAATATTTATAATTTATTTTCTCTACATCAAAATCATGGGTTTGGGCCAGGAGAGTTAATAACTTTGTTTTTCTTATTTGCTATGAATTATTATGAATCTTTCTCTCAGAACTGACAGAATTGAAGTTTTTTTATTCCTTTACAATAATTATTTTGAAGCAAAATTTGGCAAGTTGGGTCATGAACATTCCTAAATAATATTTACACTCAATTGTAGAGTATGTGTGGTTGTTGAAAGACAGGATATTATTTCCAGCTTTTTAATATAATATGTATTTAGAGTTAGCTAATTTCTGTTTATTTGGAACTTGATCTCCCTCACGAGACAGATAATGGGCATGGACACATTTGTTTTCTCTGATTCATTATGGAATTCTCAAAGATTGTGAAGCCTCATTAAAAATAAGTTGTTAGAGGCCTAGTTTCACAGTATTAGAAAAATAGTTTACTGTTAAAAAATTCAGTATTGTTTCTTCACATATAGTACTTTAATAAAAATAGCTAGCCTGGAATTATTTTAATAAGTGTTTGATTATGAGATAAAATAGCTTAGAAATATATGTTAAAATATATTTAACTTGTAGAGCATGCAGTCAAATCAGAAATCTTCTAAATAATTTTTGAAAAGCTCATAATAAAAACTCCAAAGCCTCATTGGCTGTTGTTGGCATTTGGAATAATTTTTGGCAAAGAACAATTTAAGGTAATATCTATTGGAAGGATATAGTAGTGTTCTTAATTAGATGAAGGACAATATTAGCTTCCTCTGACGCAACAGGAACATTTCAAGTTAGTTGCAAAAGCCAAAAAATATTTCACTCTCTATTTAACAGCTCTTACTTTTTTTTCCTTTAATACTTTATACTTCATATTTCTAATGTTTTTCTGAAAACTACTAAATATTGCTAGCCCATATCACTGATGAGAGTTATTGCTGAAGGAAATGTCTTGATGTGCAGCTCCTCATAGAACTAAAATTAGGTTACAGGTGCAAAAGTGAATTGTGTGGGCATAGGTAAAGTATGATGTGTTTTACATGTTTTCCTTGTGTCTTTTTTCCTGTTACAATGCTAATCTCAGCACTAAATACTATTGTTATAATTTCAGCACTATAAGTATTACTGAATTAATTAGCCTATTAATCAGACTCTTAGTTCTGGTTGGACAACAAAGCTTTATTTTTGAATACATTAATCTGTTTAATAAATATTCACTTAAAAATTTGTGACAATAAATCCTTTTATTTAAATGAGCATTCTGTGTGTAAAAGATTCACCCTTACTAAAAACACAAAACATACATGGCAATGGCCATTGGCCAATTGCCAAAAATGGTAATAAAAACTCTTGAAAAATAATTTTGAAGGAAGTTTTAATTGTGAATTTTAGAGAGTATTTCTCAGCTGTGATTTCACATGCTTACAAAGCAGAAAACAAAGTGAACCATACAAGCAATATGTGCCTGAAGCTGTACACTGTGTGAGGCATATGTATATCTTTGTATACATCTTCACTTTTAGAAAAATGTTGATGCAATTCTTAGTGCTGTCACTTGTCAAGACTAAGAGACAGGAGAGATACATTAGAAACCCATTATTCAGAATGCAGAAATGGTATTTATACTATAATAAAAAAGGAAAGAGAAGCTCCTATGTTCATGTCTTTCATTTAATTCTGAAATAGACTTTTCTATTCACTACTAAGAAAATATAATAATATATAAAAGAGTTTGCAGGCTCAAAGAGCACTAAAAGGCCATTCAAATTGCTCTCCTCCTAAGATCCTGTATTTTTTTTAAATATTCAAAGTTTTCTTGTCATTGTGAAAGAGTAGATTTTTATTTGTTTTATAAATTAGCTTTAAAAATTAAAAAAGACATTTAAAGTTGCTTTTCAAATACTCGTTTTTCCCTTGAGTATGTTATAAATCGTGTATTTTTAGTAAAGGAGGAGGAAAATTTCCCTCTTTGTTGTATACAAAATAATTACATAAGAAAAAAAAAAAAAAAGCCATTTGTCTTTTGAGCAATTCCCAAATCCATTTATTTCCTCCTGTGATGCTTGCACCAGAACTGGCATGTGCCAGATACCGTGAAAGAAACAAATTGTACAGATGTGCTGGACCTCTTAATTTCTCAAGCCTTCCTGATAACGAGTGATAATTTATGCAGGGCTGGTCTGCAAAAGGCTCTGAATCCTCTCTGCTCTGTTGAACGGGCTCCTCACCAGGCCTGGCTTATCCCACAGCTGGGACTGCTGGGTACTGGAGGACAGTAGCCAGCACATTCTCTTCACTCTCAGGCTGGCATCTGGACTCCAAATCCATCAGGGTCTCACCACAAATCCAGTCTGAATTTTGCTACGGAACAAATATGCAGCAGAGACTCTTTGTGTGAGAAGACAGAAGAGCACTCAGTGGGGATTTCAAAAACAAAGCAAAATCCGCTGGTTTCTGAATTCATGACAAATATGTGTCTGCTTAGTACCTGCTCCTGAGCATTTACAAATAGGCAGGTAGGAATGTGGTGATACCTTTACACATCCTATAATTTTTAAAATCTTGACTGTATCAATATATTGATGTCTGTGTTCATAAACTGCAATTTACAGAACACTGTTACGATGCTGGGACAATTTATACAGATTATACGATTTACACCCACGGTTTGCAGGCATGGCTTGACAACTGTTGCTATACTGACTATGTTAACTGCTGGTCCATCATTCCCAGGCTTTTATTAAAAATGCAGTAATGTGGTTTACATTACAAAATACTGCCTACACTGGTGACCTGATATTCCTTTACACTCCTTATTTCAGACTGTATGAAAACAGAAGAAATGAGCCACTCCACACCTTTTGGAATAAAACATTTTTACTGGATGCATTTAGCTTTCTTTATAGAAATAAAGGTTAATACACTAATTGCAACTTCAACTGGTGCTATAATGGTTGTGAGGAGAGAATGCAAGACTGTCAGAAGTTAACTTAAATGGCTATTTTTACTAATTTGGGAAATAAGATTAAGAGGGTTGAAAAGATGCAGAAGACAAAGTCTTGGGTAGTTTCAAGACCAGATTTGATCAGCAATTTCTTGTGTAAACAGGAAGCAGAAGCCTCCATAATCTAGGTGAAAATGGTCAGCAACCTTTTACACTATTTAGACACACAGATCGATGGGGCAGGATGAGATCTGTGCAAGAGTACTGAGGGAGAGGATGGGATTACCCACTGGGCCAGTTTGCATCATTTATCATCAGTCCTGGCTAACTGGGGCAATCCCAGCTGGCTGGATGTCAGCAAGTGTTGTGCCCATGGACAGGAAGACCCTCTAGGAGCATCCAGGGAGCTACAGGCCTATCAGCCTGATCTTGATGCTGGGAAATGAAGATACTTAAATATTAATTTAAAAATACTTTTAGCGGTTCATTTACTGTTAGGTTTTTGGTTTTCTTTCTTTTTTTACTGACAGTAAGATAATATATGATTTCTATTTTTAGAAACGAATTGTATACTCTGTTTCCTAGTGTTCTTTAACATTTCTATCAGGTTCCTAGTGTTCTTTAACATTTCTATCAGGGATACTTCCATGCACAGTCCTTGAGGTCATCTTTATAAATTGTAGGGATATTATAGATTTAAACTTTTTCAGGAGTTTATTTTTAAAAAATCAACAGATATGGTCACAAATATGGAACTAAATTGGAATGATAGAGCTGCTGAAAACTGTGTGACTCGGGACCATAAACCAAGTTCCAACACTTCTGACAATTACAACAGGCACAAATTGATTACTAATTAATTATTCTTAACAATTAAGTAAACAGAGAGCTCCTACTAGCACTGTTATGAACTTATATTTATTTCTGCCCTGTAAGCTTTCATATACTGTGTGGCCACTAAATTTTTTTTGTCCCATGTATTAAATTTTAATTTTAGCATCAAACAACAGTATACAAAATTAAAATTCATGTTCAAAAGATCCATCTAGGTCTTCCAATGTCAACTCTATGCCAAGATTTTCATCATTCAAGTTAGCCTGAGCAACTTCTGCACAACAGCACTACTCTTAATTGGAAAATTAAACTGTATGGTGATTGAATTTATGCTTTCATTTTTGACCTGAAAAAATATCTTTGAATGCTATGGTAGATTCAGCTCATTACTCCAGACTCTCTCTATTTACATATTTCTTAATAGCCCAACACTGATACTACTCTTCAAACTTCTTATAACCTCTACAAGACCTTTAGAAAATGACATTTCCTTCTGAGAAAGAGTGCTAATATTCAAACTTCAGCTGTGTTGCTTCATTAGAAATTTCCTGAAGAGACTTAAATGAGTAGTGAAGGTTTAAGGTTTTGATTGTTGGGTTTAAGAAAACAAAAAACCAAAATCAAGCTGTCAGAATTCTCAATCTATATTTAAACCTTCAATAAAAATTTCAGAAATTTTATTTTCTCGAAGAAACTGCATCTCTATTTTCTTCTGAATTTTAGTGATGTGAAGCCATTCCTCAGAGACTGAATGCTGGAAAACCAAAATTGTGAATTGGCAGAGATGTTTTGAGGTACTCTGAGATAAAGCATTGATGTGAATAATAGCTGATGCACATGTTTAGCTTTCTAGATGATGCTGGTTGCCTGGTAACCAGCAAAAAACATATGTCAGAGAGGAGTTCAAATGAAACAGATGACATCAATCTCAGCAAGGTGAGGAAAAGGAAAACCACTGATTAGCTCACCCAGACTGGTATATATAGGAATTCTGACATGTTTCATGTTACTAAATATCTAAGCTGATTCTAAACCTCAGTTTATCACACTTGTTTTAGTTCTCCACTAGGGATGGCATTTGTGTCTTTTTACAGATGATTTTAAATGCTTATTTTCAGAATCTGCATAGTTTCCCTGCTCAGCAGCATGAATTGGAAAAATATTGTTTTCTTTGTTCTGCCACTTTCTGGGCAGCAGCTTCTTTTATTTTATCACAGTTACACTTTATTTTGTATGTAGAGTCACTGGACCTTCAAAAAGGTCATAGGACCTGCATGGGGAAGTCTCAGGGCCAAAGACAGGATAAATATTATGACATTTATTTTGCATATTCGTCTGACTGAGCTTTTTATTCTACACCAAAAACTACACAATAATCCCAGTAATGTTTTTAAGCTTGTTTTTCCAGTTATTCAAAAAAGTATATTTATCTACATCTAAGCAATATGAGAAACAGACTAATTACAGTTGGATATTCATTTTTTTTCCTATAAGCTATTAGGATTAACATTTTCTGTGTTTTTCATGGACTAGTATAAAATTTCCATTAGGGTTTCTTTTCAGACAGTAGCCCAGTATCTTACTTGTTTAAAAACTCAAAGTTATCTTTTCAGAGTTTTTGTTAAAGTTATACTTTTTTACACAGACAATCACGCATTTCTTTTTTTAAAAGTGGCCTTAGAGTAATGAGTTTATTCTATTGACATTCAAAAATTATGAACCACTTTTGAATTACTCTGTCTTATAATACCTACCTTACAGTTGTACATTTACCCTACGCTTTTCCTCTCATTGCCCTCTATTGCCAATGGAGAGATGCAGCACACCTTGATTGTGTCAAATTGACATCTAAGGGTGATAATTGTTTCCATTAGCAATGAATGAAATACATAGCTATCACTGGCTAAAAACCTATTATTGAAACTTTAAATATCATAAGTAGCAAACCCACTAATTAAGACTCTTTTTTCTTTTATGAGGAAGTAATGATATGATGGGAATAACCACTTCACATTTCAGTTGTCAATGCTCATTACTAAACTCAGAGTTGCTAATCCAGAAAAAAAAACATTAGTATATATTTTTTAAAATATTTGGTTTAGGTAACTTGCTTAAAATCAGGCATTACTGTCATGAAAAGACATGAACACACCAGCCATGGTGTTTTCCTGAAATAATTGCCTTCAAATGCAATACTTTCTTCAAGGCTTGCAATAAATAGGGAGTCACAATACTAATAGGTTTCTAGAGTGAGGTTACTAACCTTTATTTTCTGCATATGACTTCATCTTTTTACGTTCTCATCCTCTTCACTGTGAAAGCCTCCACAAACTGTGAGAGCATGAGAATAGCATCTCAGACCTCCTATCGGGGAGATTAATTACTGAATGATTACAGAGAAGCTACAGTGAACAATTCTAAGGAAAGTCCCACAAGATCTCACATCTTGGAGATGAAACAAGCCTGAAGTGTCTGTCAGTGGTAGTGGAGGGGCTGCCTCTTGGCTTGCTGAAGGAATATTTATTTCAGACTGATTAATGGGAACATTTAGTTAATTTAACTCTGTAATCTAAAACGTGTAATCTAAGATTGTTTTAAAGATTAATTGCTTCAACAAATTTGGAAATATTTCAAGCTGAAATGAGACATAATAAAAATATAAAAGGCATTATTTTGTTATTGCTCATTCAGAAGAGTTCACCAAGTCACACTTTACCAGCAGTTCTGGCTAACCAGGCAAATTCCAGAGGACTGGAGATTAGCCAATGTGATGCACATCTACAAGAAGAACAAGAAGCAGAATCCAGGTAACTACAAGCCTGTCAGCCTGGCTCTTGTGCCATTATGGAGCAGATAATCTTGAGTGTCCAGCACATGTAGGAGAACCAGGGGATCAGGCCCAGCCACCATGAATTTAGGAAAGGCCCAGAGAATGGTGGTGAGCATCTCATCTGGTTGGCAGGTGGTCACTAGTGCTGTTCCCCAGGGCCTAGTATTGAGGCCAGCCCTGTTTGGTGTCTTAGTGGATGGCAGGGGCAAGGGGATCGATCACTCAGCTGCTGACAACACCGAGCTGTATGGAAGTGTTGATCTGCTGGAGGGGAGGAAGAATACAGAATGGATGTGAGCAGGGTGGGGAGATGACCTGAGATGAATGTTATGAGGTTCAACAAGGTCAATTTCCAGGTTCTACTGCTGGGTCACAGCAACCCCATGCATGCAACACACTGGGGGAAGTGTCTGGGAAAATGCCTGTCAGAAAAAGACCTGAGGGTCTATTTTGATGGCTGCTGAACACGAGACATTGTGTGCCCAGGTGACCAAGAAGACCACTGGCATCCTGGCCTGTATCAAATATAGTATGTCCATCAGGAATATGGAAGTGATCATTTTCCTGTACTTAACACTGGTCAAGAGTTGGAGTAAGTCCAGAGAAGGACAACAAAGCTGGTGAATAGAGAGTGAGTCATATTAAAGTGGCTGAGGGTTATTTAGCATGAAGAAAAAGAGGCTCAAGAGGGACTTCATTGCTCTTTACAACTACCAAAAGGGCATTGTAACAAGATGGGGCATTGGCCTCTTCTCCCAGGTAAGAAGCAGCAGAACAAGAAGAAATGGCCTCAAGTTGCACAAGGGGAAATTTAGGTTGCACATCAGAAAGAAATTTTTCACTCAAACGGTGAAAAGAACAGGCTGCCCAGGGAATGGCAGTCACCATTCCTGGAAGTGTCAAGAAACAATTGCATGTGGAACTTATGATTTAGTTGACACGGTGGTGTTCTGTCAAAGGTTGGAGTCAGTGTTCCTGGAGGTCTTTTCCAGCCTTAATTCTATGATTCTATGATTCTATTCTATGAGTGCAATGGAGCTGCTCCCTGCTCTGAAGCACTAAGATCTTAGATGTCTTCAGTGAACTCAGTGATCCCTAATGTCATTCTGAAAAATCAATGAAAATTTCACTAGAATCAAACCAAAGATTTCTCTTCAGTTATAACTTACAAAGAATATTCTAGCCTGACAAATGAAGTTGAATATACTTAGAATCACAGAGGCAGGGGGTGTATGGCAGGAGATAATATTTTGTAAGGGAACTTTAAACAGGATATGGAAGCACAAAGGGACAGAAGAACCTGGGTGACTGAGCCTAATCCTCAGAAACTGCAGTCAACTATCAAACAGATATCTTGCTGAAAAAAATCAATAAGATGTTTTTTCCACACAGAGTATAAGCCATAAAATGCATCTTTTGACACTTAAATATTGAACCCCAATCAGAACAGTTAGAAAAAATAATAATACTACTAGTTTCTTATAATTTCTTTTAAGTAATAACACAGTATTAAGGATGTTTTAAATACCATTTATAACATATTTTATATTTATAAATAATTCATTTATCAGTATATTTCAGACATGTTCTTCACTGAATTTACACTTCTCAGCGTAGAAATTAAAATTAAAAAGATTAACTTGATTTTTACTTCAAATCACTGTGCCATGTTTTTAAAATCTATACATTTAAATGCAGAATATGGTAAAATTTTAGCTGCAAGCATGCAAGGGGGAAAGTTCTTTTTATTTCTGTTTGTTTTGTTTTGCTTTTCCCCAATTTGGTTAGTTTCACACTGCATAAACAATGAAGGTAAACAACATTAACAACAGCAGTTTATTTGCCTTAAACATGCATTAGGCAGTCATCTGAATAATTCCTTAGTGATGTGGCCATTGCTTGCATAAGAGCAAGATTCAGAATCAATCTTCCAAATTTAATAACTTGATAAAACTGAAGTCTTGATCCAATTGCATCAAAATCAGTGAAGAAAATTCCACTAGTTAAGGTAGTTAAGGTAGGAACAAACTAGTGCACTTTTCCTTTAAAATTGCCCGTAATGTCCTCTTGACTATAATAAATCTCTCTCATATTCTTTATACCACAGGAGACATTGTCACTAAGAAAAAATAGCCCTTTTCCTGACAAATGTTGATAAAATCATTGTTTTAACCTTACAGAGAAAAATGTGGTGGAAGCAGCCTAGGAACTTCTAGTTCTATGTATTTTCAGAAATTCTTTTTATAGGTATCTTTAAAAACGACCTAGCTATTTCCCTTTATTCCGTTAATTCATTCCGACGTTATCGACAATGCCATCTTTCTCTAAACTTTCTTTGGAAGCTCTTTGAAAGTGCAAAGGAATCCCTCCTTGCTTTCCATATCCAGGCACTTTGTTTTTGGAAGCTGCTTGATAGTTGAGACAAGTCAATGCATCATATATGTTCTCTTTTGTACTTAAAACAAAGGGCACCTTGAACAGAAAAGCACAAATGGAAAATTCAAGTTTTGACAGATGTAGCTGTTCCAGAGTTTAGTATTAAATACTAATATTAAAACATGGCATTCTGTTTCTTTTCTGCAAGAAGCTAGATTCTTTCACTGAGAACATAGTTAATTACTTAGGTTCTGGTATTTTCTTGTGTTATCACGTTAAAGACTGATGAATATAAGTTTCTGTATATTACTACTGAAATAAGACATTTGCTATGCTGTTCAAGTTTAGTGAAACACTCCTAACATTGATCTGATTCTCCTTTTCAGTTACAGAACAGACAAGCAGGAGCCTGTAGCCTGCAATGCAAACTGCTCCTATTATCCCAACAGTCACCACTGGAACTGTAAAACTACTGTTTGGAGATTTGCAGTATAAAAAAGTAGCAGCATGCCTTAGAGGAAGTTGAAAAATTAGAAAAATTAGAAATGTAAAAGCTTTGATCACCTAGCACATCTTTGTTAAAATGTGTGCTGTCTACCATTGCTTTCTTTAAATTCACTTAGTCTAGAAAAGCTGACAATTTACTTTGTCATTTTCATGTTGTAAACTAATTCTGGGGATAGGATAGAAGATAAATAGTTCTCACACTAAATTTGAAGCTACAAGGAGCCATGGTTTTATTTTTTTCCTTACAATTCCCCTCAAAATTAGTTTATTCCCATAGTATTTCAGTGGTGATTTCAAGACTTCTATCAGTGAATTGTTATTATGAGCAATAAACAACTTGATAAGACTGGTAGTTTATTAGAGCTAGCTATATGTGTTATAGTGTATCAAAATCTAGGATTATAAATCTGATTTTTTTCACAGGACTATCTAGTAAAAAAAACCCACCATATGATAAAAAATGGCATTACTTTCTATAAAAGAAGCCTAAAGAGAGAATATTTAACCTCTCCTTTGAATTCACTCTGATTCATTGTAATTTAGCAGTACTTTGATATCATCGATCATTCAGTATTAGAGAACAATTTAGCATTTTCCAACCAAAGATCTAGTGTTTTCCAATAAAGAGCTACTAAACTTTGTGGAAAACACCTATAATAGGATTGCACATCTACTTTCTTTGCTAATGACACCACCAATTTTCCTTTTTAGTTCCGAAATGCTTTCTTATTAAGACCATTTAAATCCCCTGTTTATTTTCTACCCAAGGAATCTCTCCGATTCCAAGCACTTACATTTTCTGCTTTTTGATCTTGCCAAAATCCAAACAGATGTCTTTTCCTTTTCCCTACATCACATCCTTAGTTCACATTTCTGCATGACTTTTCCCTGGGTCTGGGGAATCATGGGGCTTCTGGATGGAGAAAATTAGAGATTCTGTTCTGGTTCCTGG
Source organism: Parus major (assembly GCF_001522545.3). Taxonomy (NCBI): domain Eukaryota; kingdom Metazoa; phylum Chordata; class Aves; order Passeriformes; family Paridae; genus Parus; species Parus major. The sequence continues at coordinate 35,086,325 of NC_031768.1, forward strand.
ACTGTGCCATGATTTCATATTCCTGATACAATAATAAATTTAATAGGCTCAGAATTTAAAAATTGCTATTGTCCTTTCAGTGCTCTCTCTTCATCTGTGCTAGGAATGATTGCATAGGTTAGGACTTGCCCACGCTGTCTAATTTGATAGAAATTGCTGTGTGTCCCAGTTCATACACGAATCTTGCTATGCCATGTTCATACCTGGTGGAAAGGGATAGCTTTCTTGAAAGCAATTCTAAGAATCCTATATCTTCATTGATTACACTAAACCCTGAGTTTAAAAGTCTTCTCTGAAGAGATCTCTTCTGAGCATCAAAAAACAAGCTTTCTAAGTCTCACACCTAAACTATCTTCCTAAAATTAGACCACATGAACCTCTCCTTTTGGAGTGCACATGCTTGATCAGGTAGAAACCAAGGTATAATTTAATGACTATACTCTATCAAATTTTTAAAAATTATGACAAAAAATATTATTGAATTTATTAAGTGTTCAGCTCCTGTAAATATTCTAATGAATTAACTCAGCTCCAGAATCAGTGACATACCAGAGATGTCTATAGGAAAGTAATCTTTCAAAACACAGATATTTTCTCTGTTTTGTGAATTTTCTGATGTTTATGTCAAAGGAGAATTAGTCACTACTATGTATATTTGAAGCTCCTTCTTCAATTTGCTTAAGAGACTACTTTGTAAAACATTTTAATAAATACTTGAGAAAAATTTAAACCATTTTCAAATAATTCAGCTGAAATTAGATTTAATCATCATGATGAAAGCAAATATTACTGAATTTTATATATAGTCATCTTAAGCTGTGTTTATTTCTATCTCTATAGGTATATAAAGCTTCCTGCTTTTCTGCAACTTGTATAAATATATTTGTCTTTAATCTATTCTGTATAAAGTCATGTGAAAATCCCATGACATTTTTTGTGTGGCTTTACCATGAAAAAAGAGAGTTTTGGCTATCTACAGTCACCAATATGTACTCTGATGTTTTGTATTGTGTTTGTGAAGTGGATGCAAGTGGGAGATGTCAGCTTATTGCAGAATAGGTTCTCAAAAAATAACTTCTCAGATCTTTTTCAGTATCCAGATACTAGGACTTGACAGGAGAGTTCTGAGGCTGGGAACAATTTCTTTTAAGTTAATAGAAAAAAATCCATTTCTTAGAGATTTCCATGAGTTTTGCATCCAGTTTGTTCCTTCTTGTTAGGGCCATGAATAAAATGCAAGGTGTATTTTCAAGACTTCAATTCTGTCAGGACTTCATACTCTTCCTGTTACAAATGATAAGCTAAAATAATTTCAGAACTACTCACAGAAATTGAGCATGTAGTAAGGCTTGCTTGGAGATACACAACATACAAGTGAATCCATCCTAACAGGTATTGGTATTGCCACCTCACTCTGAGAAACACCCTGCAATGTTACTTCAGGAGGAGTTAAATTTATTACATTACAAAAAATTCCACTAAATAGGTGCAGTAATTCCCGTGCAAGAATTATATTTTTAATATAAGAAATATTTACCACATAGAACATTGTTCTGATATACTGTTCTGTTCTCAACATAAATTAGTAGCAGCTTTAGTAAGTCAGAGAATTAAATATCCAATTTTCATTCTGAAGAAATTTTGAAATGGAGCCTATTTGGAGACATGCAAGGTACAGCTGCAATCCATAAAGATATCACAAATATGTTGAAAAGTAGAAAGTACAGATTAGCCTTATTATATTATATTTTCCCAGGCGACAACTGATTTATGTATGATATCAGTTCTTATATATAGCCAGCTATATAGATAGACACATATGTCATATATACATAAATTTTTACACAGTTTAGCATTTATAAAACTATAGCCTCCTTAAAAAATCAGTTTCATTTTTTCCCTACTGTTATCAAAAATATGTGCATTTTGTAGTACTACTTTGGCACAAAATGCACCATTAGGATATATTACATCAACATCTAAACATTAGCTTTTATGTGACCTAATGGATATAGATTATCATCTTTCTTATCTTATTATACTTCGTGCCTCTGTTCTTTGATGGAATGTTATAATCAGTGTTCTAAAATAATTTGAAGTATTTTAAGGTTTTATTGAAAAGACAATTACAAATTTCCTACAAGTACACATGGAATACTGTAGTAATACTCCTGATCCTTTCCCTTTCTTTTGGAAAATAAGTTTATTACTTTTTGCAGTGCTCAAAGTGAGAGGCTGGCAAAATATGCTTCAAATACTTATAATCCTACCATATCTGGGTATACTAGACAAACTTTTAATGTCTTTACTGACAGATTTCTTATTTGATTTGCAAAATGTAAACAGAGAGAAACCAACTGATATCAAAATCATATCTAAATGTGATAGTTTGTATTCAAGTAGAACAACAAAAAGGAGGCAAGTTATGCTTCTTCACATTTCCTTCATCTTCTTTTTTAATGCTCTTCCTACAAGATGATAAATATTTATTGTAGTTTGCCTATTCAACCCAATTTCTTCATTTTCAAATTGTTTAAATCTCATTTCTTGATGATGTCCCCTCATTACCTACACCACTAGCTGTGTTTCTGATGCTGCTTACAAAGAGAAGGATTAAAAATAGATTACAAAGGCTGTTTTTTTTTACTTGAACTCACTCTTTCCTTATTAATCTGCAGGTAAAACTTCTTGCTGTGCAATCAAGTGAAATATTTCTAAGGAGCAACTAGGTAGAGGTCATTTATATCAGGACAGTTCATTGTAAGAGGTTGTCCTGTGGAAGTCAATACACTTCAGCCACATTACTAACAGTGGCAACTTCTGATCACGTAGGAGGAGATCTTTCTCCTTGGAAGTCCTCAGGAGCAAAGGGAAACCAAATCACCTATATGGTACTAGAGCATCCTTCTGTTGTTTAAACACACTTCAGAATATTTTTATTTCAGGACTTTCTTACAGATCACAGACACATTTTCATAGCTATTCCTATAGAAAAAAAAAAAAAAATACATATTTTTAAATATTTAAAAATTAATTTAAAAGTTAATTAAATGTTTGGACTAGTCTTCTTTAACTTCTTTATCTGGTTATTCTCTATAAATATAGTGGATATGATTTGTTTTTCTCATGTAAAAACCTGTCATTGATGTAAGTGTTGTAGAAGTTGAGTTTATATGTTCTACTTTCAGGGACACTATAAATAATCCATTCTGAAAAGCCTTATGCATGGCACTTGAGGATAATTTAGAGTCCCAGATAGCAGATACTCATAAATTTGCTACCTGCCTACAGTAGTGCGAAGGTTCATTTCCAGAATTTGCTAAAAGTCGGATTAAATTGAGACTTCTTTCGTGTTGCAATCAGTTAGGAGGAAAAATATAATTTTTTTAACTAGGGCTGGTTTTTTATGAAAAAACATTTTGTTTTTTCATAAGAGCAGTGCTTCTTCAGAATTTTCTTTAGGGGAAAAAACCTCCAAATAGAAAGAAAACTATTTTTTCAGGGTTTTTCAGGGTTTACCTGACAAAAGAACAAAGTAACTGTGAAACTGTGCAGCAGCACACGCAGATCTTGTTTTAGGAGATGATGCCTGGATCAAATGCTGCAGTGAGCCAATGCCACACTGGAGGGTTGACAAGTAAAGTAAACGGGTTTGTCACCAGAGGGAATCACAGCGAAATCACCTGTTAATGGAAATGCTACTGCACTGCTGCAGATGCTGATTTATAAAGGCACTAAAACCAATACTATGTCAAATTTATTGGTCTAGGTCAAAGACTGTATTCTTAAAAACACACACCTAGATTCTAGCTGCCTAGGATTCTACTGCTAAAATCACTGTATGCTTAAGGATCATCAATCCTTGTATGGGAATAACCATCCTGAAATCACTAAAAAGCTCAATACCTTTTATAAGATCTTTCAGGATCTCCAGCCAGATTTGCATTCCCATTTCTTTTATTTCCAGAGGGATATAACATAACTGGTGTGCTCAGATTTTCCTTAGTAACCACTGACATGACTGAGTGCTGGACAGGGTACACTAGGAACGGCCATATTCATTTTATTTATGCTTTTTGATAGAGCACTGCTACTGAAATTTGTCCATAAGTTCTGTGATTACTGCAGTAATCCAGTATTTGGGAGAACTGGGTTCTCTGTTTTCCCACCTGTGACTCGAGTCCCATACACTTTTCTTAGAGCGGTTCCCTAACCTTTTTGTCTTTAGCCGAGCTGGGGTATATCCATGTTTTCTGAATGCTCACCACTCTTTGTGCCACTTTGAGTAATAAATGCTACCAACAGCAACAGAAGTTACACAGATTCAGAAAAAAAGGAAGTGATTCTGTAGTTTGGTAGTTGGTGCACAGTAGGAAGAGGGTGGTCTAGGTCATGGACTTCAGTACAAGCCTTGCTTGCATGTTTTATGGGGCCTAAACAAACCTTAGAGGACAGGTTTGAAATAGACACAAAATAAATTTTGCAAAATTGCAAATTGCTCTGCATTTCCCTGTACTTCACTGTGCTTCATTCATTCAATTGGGGTGGTTGGGCCACAGAAATTGAGTCAATTGCATTTGCTTGTGCGTGGTTGGTTAGTTGATTTGTTTTTATTTTTTTTTTAATGCTATTGAATGTTTTCAGTTTCTGTGTATCTTAAAAAGATGCCGAATAAGTACATGGATAAGCATATTTAGAAAAAACTATGCCTCTTCAGCATGCTGCTGGTATCATCTGCCTGCAGCACAGCAAATAGGTCTCATAGCAATTTTATCCCCTGATTGTGTGGCAATCAGAATACAAAGGTTGATATCGAGAAACGTTAAACACATCTCAGCTTCTTTTTCCTCTTAATTTTATGCCTATCAGTTTTATGTAAACCCTGAAATGAGAATTGCAATTGTCTAATTCATTCATCTTACCTAAATGTTAATCTTGCTGGGCTTCTTTAGATGTTTTTTCTTCATTTATTCCCTCCTCTATATTTTCTTACTGGCATCTGTTCTTTTAGCCCAGACTTTTGGATAAATCATTACAGTTGTTACCTGAAAGTTATAGTTTACAGTTTTGAAGTGCTCTGGTATAGGTAATCTTTTATTTCTTTATTTCCTGTTGGAGCCATGTCATTTCTTAAAAACTCTAGTGTTTATTCAGTGAGAAAGAAGAGGGTAGCTCAATTAGCAAAGATTGGTTTTGAAAGATAGCCAAGGATGAATGCATTCCTCTCTCAAAAATAAATTGAACTGGAATATTCTTGTAGAAGATCATAGATATGTTTCAGGTTGAAGAAGGAACTGAGGCTGGGGTTTCCATATCCCATAAATTCTGGGTTTCAATAAAATGAAATAATATTATATTTTTAGAAAAGTTTCTTCATTAAAAATATCCAAATATTTATTTTCGGCTTAAATATAATGATATCTCTGATACAGATGGTGCCTTTTCAAATTTTTGTGTCTCAAGAAAACAAAACAAAGCAAAAAGTGTCTTAGTGTTCAACCTGAAACAGTTTTTCTATATTATTTTTTTTTTTACCAGCCAACAGAAAGATCAATTTGAACAACCCAAGATCAGACTATGAATGTCCTTGTGTTCTAATGATTTTCAGCATCCAGAAATCACTTGCCTTTCATATGCATCACTACCATCTGTTCCTCAAAGAAAAACCAAAACCCCACCTTTTCTAATACTAATATATTTACATTGCATAAAAGCTACTATATGAATGCATATTTTTAAAACCCGCAAAACAAATATCAAGTTATCAGTTTGCCTTCTGATATTATTTAAAGGTTAAAACAATGTTGGGGGACAAGAGGAAAGGAAAAAAAAAAAGAGAGAAAAGAAATCCAAATACTTCCAAAGCAGACAAGACTTTTAGATTTGCTGTCTTCTACATCAACTGCAGTAGGAAGGACCTCAGGACATAACAGAAGTGAAAGGTCCCAGGAAAGGAAGATGAAAATTGTGGAAAGCATGTAGATGTTTGGGACCAAAATTTTGTGTGGTTCCAACTATGCAAAAAACTTGGCCCTGCAGTCAACTTATGCTTGTGCTGTAGGGAGGAGGATGTTTAGGGAATGCAATCTTTATTTATTTGTCTCTCTTATCATTTGCATAGTGGTTAAGTTTGAAAGAAAAATATCAGGCCATGTCTTCTTTTGGCTTCTACTTTGTTATGTACATGAACTTGATGATAAATAGTTTAAGGTTGTTGGGAGCTACCAAGAAGCGACTCTGAAGCTTAATTAAGATTACTTTCTTATTTTAAGTGGAATTTCACAGTCAAGGTCTTTCAGTATAGGGTGGAAGGGGGTGGGGGGAGGCTGTGAAGGTAAGAAATATAATAACTGATGGTTTAAATTATTTAAATAAAGAAAATAAATACGACTACGAAAGTTTTACAGTTTTTCAGTCCTCTTCTGATCTGCTAAGGACATGTCACAATTTGCATCACATCATCAAATTTAATTTAAACGTATCCTGTGCCAGGCTTGGGAACAGAAGGAAGGCAGGCTGTTACAACGGAACACCAGTTTCCTATTACTCCCTTTATGGATTCTTGCAGAGGTGATACTCTGAAACAAGCATATGGACTCATTTCTAGAGCAAGTAGCATAAATGCAATCTATGCTTTGGATTACCCAATATCTTTTGTTAGTGCTATTGAAAAGGTAATACAGTAAACCAAATCCATGTATTCTCTAATTCTCTGCATGCTTTTTGTACTCTTTTCTAATTGTCATTGTCCAGCCATCTTACTACTCCTTCTATTAGTGCCTCTGATAAGCACTTTGTTTCCATATGCAGCTTCCAAGACACAAATTTGTGTTGGTGTTGAAAAGCTGAAACTGGAAGAAAACCTCACAGAGTTTCCAAGCAAGTGAGGAAAAGTCCCTGTAACTCCTCTGAAGGACTCTTTCTAAATCCAGAATTTTGTCAATGTAGCCCAAATATCTCACTAGTATAAATAATTATTTAAATTATCATTTATGGTTTGCCACTACTATTTAACATAGACTAGGTATGATTAATGAAGTATAGCAAATAAAAGAGAAAACTACCTTGTGCCTCAGACCCTGGCGTTGTGTCCTTAGATATGTGCCATATCATCGTCAAGGCTTAAATTGAAAAGAAAAACAGTTTAGAAATTGAATGAAAACAACTTTGCATGTTTTACTGTTTTGAATTTCTAAGAATGGCCAAGTTGGCAGTTATGCAAACCAATTTAATTCTGCCTGGCACCATAGTTTTTTTCCTGGTCTTCAAAGACTATTCTTTGAAAGAACTGAACCACAAAAGGAAAGATTACTCACTAGTGGACAACACATGTCTTGTCTGGAAACAAATGTGGATGTGCTTGCCAGCTGTTAATCAAAGCATACAGACAAATAAATTATTAAAATGCTAGAGAGACTAAAATTTCAGTAGTAGCCTTCTGATCTTAGTAATACAGCCTTCTTCCAAAATATTACTCCATGCTCACAACATTGTTTTCTAATCTTATTTTCATACTTCAAGTATGCATTTTTATAAGTGCATTCTTTAATAATATTCATTATAAATGTAAAAGCACCACTTGATGCTTTCTACTCAGTGCAGACAAATTGAAAACCTTTATTACACCCCTCTCCTCTCAAGAGGGCCACTGCGGCAGCAGTTGACATGATTTGAATTACTGAGATGTTACTAGCCGTGAAAACGGAATTTAAGTAAACAGTGTTTGCTGCATGATGTGGAACTACCACTGCCTGAATTCTAAATCTTTTTGAATTCTCTCTGTTACCAAGAACTGACACTGTGTTTGATAAATTTTATTTAAAACTGAGTGAATCAACATTTTAGGAAATAAAAATTTTAAAAATTTGTCAAAAAATTGCTTCTGAATGGGGAATTTAAATTCCAATAAAAGTTAATCAAGTTATTTTTTTAGGAATTCCTATTATTTACTACATCTTAGATTTCTGCCAATGACTCTCAATTTAAATAAAAGAGCAGAAAATTGAAGCAAATTTAATAATAAAAAGGGTGGTTATATTTAAGTATTTTAAGCACTCAGAATATGACACTGTACTATGCATAAGTAAAATAAGCAAAGCAAAGCTCTATAGTTTGAGATCCAACTTTCTGTTAACTTCAATAAAAGTCAAGCTAAAAAGGAAAGAGTAGAAGGAGATTATATTGATATCAATAGAATTTAACAAAAATGTTTTACTAGGATACTATTGAACTGATGAGAGGAGAGTTCAGAACTCCTGTGTGTGGAAATTTACCTAGTTCTTATCATCACCAGGATGTTAGGAAAATCTATTTTAGGATAAAGCCAAAGACAGAGCTAGAGTTGTTTTAGTCCTTATCAAAAATGGTGTGTAGGAAATGTTCTGAGCTACTTACAGTACCAGTTTGGTAGAGCTGTTCAAAAAAGCTGTATTTCAGTACCAATTTAATTAATTCTCACTGACTGTGAATGAGAAGTATGTGTATATAGGTAACTTCCACCTCCATACATCTTCCTAATCATTCCTAGGCGTTGGTAAGGCAAGTCCCAGGTTTCTGGGAGCTGTAGCCTGGGAGTTATGCTACTTGATGAGAAAGCTTTAAAGACAAATTCATCTTATTTGGAAAGCACTGGGGGCTACATTGGTGAAATAATTTACCATTCCTATTCTATGGAATTCCTATGCTTCCTATTCTTGTCCTACATCTTGTGTGGCTGTGGAACTGAGGCTCTTTTTTCTGTGATCACGATAAGTTGTAAATATGATGATAGAGAGGTTAGGTGCTGAAAAAATGTTGAATAAAAAAGGATACCATGTTATTCTGCCATAAAAGAAGCTGGGAAAAAAAAGCACATCTGCATTTTTCTATCCAAGTTCTTTCTACATTAGATACTTCTACAGAGAGTTGAGGATATTGGCCATGCCACTAGGAAAACTGTGTCATTCAGTCAGCACAGTGAATTTAGAAAGGTAAAGCTACAGATCTAGATAAGTTTTAGTCCTTCCTCTAGGAAGAAAGAAGGTATAAGAACTTTGAAAAGACTTAAGATGTGCATGAAGATTAATTTCTCACCTCTTATATTCTGCAGCTGACCTTCAGATTTCTTAACTGCTTTGAGTAACTGTCCATTGTCAATAGAAAAAGGAAACCAGCAAGTGGTCTATAAAGGGGAAGGCAAAGTAAAATTTAATATAATTTCTCTATTTCCACTGAAAATCTGAAAAGTTGGGCTTTAAAAGATTCCTAAGAATGGGGACAAATTATATTTAATATCTTTATTTATAGACATTGAAAAAAATCTCAATGGAAAAAGTGATACCTATATAATGAAAATGCATGAGGACAATTTAGCAAAATATCTCAAGCCTGCTGGAATTAACTGATCTCATATTGAAATACACTTTTTTATCTTGTGCAGTTATATCTTCTGACAAAGCAGAATAGCAGCAAAGTAAATCACAGGAAGCAAAATCTGTGCTATAGCTCAGGAAAGTAGAACATGGATGTCATGTTTATTCATTCTTTTCATTTTAGCTCTCAACACAGTAATAATTTCTGTAGACACACCTCTAAAAGAAGCTTCCATTTTGTATGTTGCTACAAGCCATTTGTAAAGTTTCAAAACTGGTCTGTATATGAAAAAAAAACTATTTGTGGTTGTCATCTCAAAATCAATTTTTCCCTTGTGCCCATAGTGAAATGGATTACAGGTTATATAAATGCAAGTTTTATCATGGTAGCAGAGAAGAACTGATACAGCATAGTAATTTTTTCATTAAAGTGTAAATGAGGAAATTATAAGAGGTAGTTGCATAGTTTGCCCCTGCTACGTTTGGTAAATCTAAACATGTATATTCAAAACTGACGGTCGTCCAAGAAACATCTTTGCAAATTTCTTCAATTTAATCAGCTCTGCCTTGCTTTCAACACTAGTTACAATATTTTATAAATGAGATATCGGTCTCCTGCAGTCATCAGATGTTGAGAGCTCATTACAGGCTATTTGAATGGGAAAGTAATTGGGGGTAGGGGGAAATGATCAGGAAGAATAAAACTGCAGATCTGCTGGATTATTTGTGTTAAAATTCACATCCAGATTTAATGATTGCAATATACTTACCTGTGTTATTTATTAGTAGCTAGCTAAAAACACTATTAAAAATCAAAACTTTTAAAAATTAATAATAAAAACAATGTAAAACAAGAAGCAGCATATACATCATCGTTTTCTTTGGTTTGGCCTTTAAGATACTTAATATACTTTTCTTCCTGGAGTTATAAAAGGATTATATTTGCTATTATATTTGCTATAACTTGCAAATAAATTCATATTTTGTTTCAACCCTATTAAATTAAGAACTAAAAGGTATTCAATTGATGCTAGATTAAAGATTATTAGATTAATTTTGAGGAGTTGAGTTAACAAAATTTTAAATTAATTAATCATGAGATAGATCAGTAGTAAAATAGAAGAGCATCTGAAAAAAACAGGCAATGTTTCTGTTTGCAAAAATGTTATGGAGGTTCTCTGTTGACATTTCATCAATGTCCCTACCCATGTTTGGCAAAGGGAAGCAGCAGATGGAACAAGGGGAGTTATTTGTGCACTGGTTCTTAAAATGTCCACTGAGATTCCATGGGTTGCCTGGTGCTTCAGGAGAAGCCCTGTATGGAGTTATAGATGTGATTGCACAATGAGAAATCTAGTATTTTATCACTGAACTTCAAGAGAAACCCCATTTATTTTCCTGAAAACAAATTCATAATGCTTTTTATGTCTCAATAGCAGGTTAAAAACAAGCAAAAGAAAAAAACAGAGAAAAAAAACCAAGCAAAAAAAAACAACCCCAAACAAAAATAATCCTAAAGCTCCTAGATTGATTAATCTTTCATAATCCTTCAGAGACATTTGGAACAATCTGAAACACAGGATGATCCATCTGAACATCAGAAAAAAATTATTCACTTTGATGGTGATCAAGAACTGACACCATCAAGAAGGTTGACCAGAGAGGCTGAAGAGTCTTCATCTCTGGAATTAGTCAAAAGCCACCTGGACATGGTCCCAGATAATCAGCTTCAGGTGGCCCTGCTTGATCAGGGACATTGGACCAGATAACCTAAAAATGTCCCTTCCAATCTCAGGCATTCTTTGATTCTTGATTCTGAGATAATGGGAACAAAGAAAACCTGATTTCTTCCGGTATTTCTAAAATACAGGTAAGAAAATTGCTCTCATTCACCTAAAAAAGGATATTTTAGGTACACAAAAAACATACAACTTGTATTTAATGCTTGGACTTGGAAAAATGGTGTGGTGGTGGGAGACTCTCAATCTGATTTTCTATCTGTCAGTAGCAGAGACCTGTCCCTGGTAAATATTAGGAGGAAAACTTCATGAGTTTGCAATATTAAACACAAAGGCAAAATCCTCTGTAATGTGTATTCGAGTAGGGGTTGAAGCTGCTCTTTAGAACTTCCTTTGGACCAGTGCACAAACATTTTCCTTTTTGGTTTGATGACGATATGGACAAGGACATTATGAAAGTCCTTTAGCATTCTAGTTTATGGATTTGGCTAATGCATGAACAGAGTTGATTGTGTCTCAGTGACTGTGGTTTTTTCTGCAGCATGTTACATTTCATGGACAACAGGTAATTAAGTTTCATCTGTATAACAACTTGGTCACTGTTTAAGTGCACTTTACATTTGTGTTTTCAATGGAATGACAATTTTTCTAACCTTTCATAAAGAGAGCAGTGATATTTAACTGTTTTTCTTGAGTGAGGCAGATAAATCTTAACATACAATTACTGTATTAAAACAGAGCTCCTAAAAGCTTGACTCTGTCTGGCTTCAGTTAATAGGAAGTTGAGCATGCCTAAGGTTCTCTGAAGGCATGGAGAAGCCAAGAGAATCACGGCTCCAGGGTGACATTTTCAGATAGAGGAATCACTCTAAATTTGGAGTCAATCTACTGGTGAAGAAGATGCAGATAAATCAACCATTTAGATCACTTACATCTTTAACCAAGCAGATCAGATGAAAAGAACATTTAAACTCATTGAAAATGAAATTAAACCAAAGGTTGATCATGCTAGACTGAGTTTGATTTTATCTTTGATAATTGATCTTACAAATAGTCTAATCTATAGATACAATGGTAAAGCACTGATGTAGTACCATGGGGGAAAACACTAATTGTGCTGGGAATAGAGCAGTAGAACAAGAATTACAAAGCAATGATCAATGCATGACCAAACAAAGTTTCAGCACTGCAGCTCTGTGTTTTCCCATTTTCTAAATCTTGCTCAAAACCACAACTGCCATTTTGGAGCAAACACTGGTGAATTGTGTGGTGACATGAATTGCAAGACTGGAGAGATATGACCTGTGGAATTAAAGACCAGAGTTGAGGAGAACAGTAATTTTGTTGATGACTGTGGAAGTCTCTCAGTCATCAGTTCAAGCTGTGGAAAAGTTAAGCTAGAGGGTGTGTATAGGCAGAAACAGATCAAATAGTATGTATGAGGAACTGAGTGTCCTCAAGTGGCTTAGGTGGACTAGGATGAAATTCTATAATTACAGACATGCAATTAAAGATTAGTAATTAGTAATAATTTTACCATAGATTATTTACTGGAAATTATTATGGGTAGAAAGTCTTGATTACACAAGCTGGACATGGTACCTCATGTACACTTCAGCTTATAGAAAGGTAAATTTAATATTGGATAAAGGTAAAATTAACCTAAAGACTTTGGAAAATATTAATAGTTTTCTATAAGGCACTGAAAAATTGCTATCTTTGATGCAGTGATATCAATGTCTAACAAAGATAAGGAAAGAAAAACTTTACTGAAAAGACACTTCAGTTGAGCCCCCTCAGGCACTTCAGACATTAAAATCCTACAGAGTAGCCAAATGCCCACTGAAGTAATTGGTTTCAGTGGCAAAGTGAAGCCTAAATAAGAGTTAGGCAGACAAATATCTTAGAGGAACCAGTCCCAAGTTTTCTACTTTAACGAGATAATAGCCAAGAAGGGATACAACTGCTCTTTTTAAATTCTTTAGGGACATAACACTTGTAAAGGAGAAGAAACACACACAGGTAATGTTGGTATAAAAAGAAATAATACACACAGGTCATAACTAAATCTAGGCTAGAAACAAGCTTCTGACCACCAGAAAAATAAAGTTGTTAGGGGAGAAGAAAGGACAACAGCCTTTCTGACTGAAATAAAAAGGTTGACACATTTCAGTATATTTATGATAGGATTGTGAAATATACTGGCTAATAACAATAGGGCCATTGTTCAAACCTATTTGCAGCCTATTTACTTTGGTCTAAAAAGATCTGGAGATCAGTTGTTAATGCAACTAGTCCTGAATATATCATGATATATCGCTATGTTAAACCTAATCCTTGCTTTGTAGCTGAGAGATATATGGAATTCCATTACCTCTTGGTAAGATCCTGAGTCTATGGATCTGTATAAAGATGAGCTGAGCCCTAAATAGAAGCAGTAAACTGAGGTCAGGGTTCCAAAGGGTATGTATTGATTCTCATTGATACAAATAATTGCTCTCAGTGATTATTGAAAATATATTAAAAATCTGCTGTCAGCAAATTAAAATAATTGTGAATCTGGAAACATTTTGGGATTGAGGTTGGAGAAGTTCTTCTGTATGTGGTTTTTTCTCTTTCTTGATCAATTGCAGAGTAATTAAAATAATTCTATCAACTTTAAATTATCCTTTAAAAATTTTTAAATGGAGTTGAATTCAGTGAAGGAATCCCTAAGCAGATCTTACAGCTTCTATAGGGACTGCAGAATTCCTAAGGCCTCACTCCTGGAATAGGTCTTGCTGGACATTCTAAACTTTTGCCTTTAATCTGAAACAGTAGAATGCTTCCCTAGTCCAGCTCAGTGGCAGAGACTTCTGCTGCTCTGAGTTAGGTAGTACTCTTGTCTTGTCTTGTCTTTCCCATCTGGTTTACATCTTCCTTTTCTTTCCTCTATGAAGAAAGCAAATTAAAACTGTAACCTTTTGTCCTACACTGGCTTTGTCTAGAGGGTACAAGTCAAATACAAGAAATGTGCAGCTTGGGATCCTTTTAATGTGGTTTTTCTTCCTGTGGAAAACTATGGCAGGGAGAGGAACAGAGATACTGAGAGTTGAAGAGGGACAAAAAGAGAGATGAAAAAGGATAAAGAGAGATAGAGACTCTGGTGACTATGATATATTTCTGCTTCAGCTGATGTCAAGGCCTTTTCTGTTTCAAGGGCCAGTCCATGCAAGCACACTATCACAAAACCAATTCCAAACACTTGCTGCTTTGTAGCAAAATGTCACTGTGGGTATCATGCAGTGTTTGTGGATTGTTGCAAAACAATAACTTAAAAATGAGTCTGAGTTGCTTAGAAACACACTGATTGGGACTGAGATTGCGATGAATATTAACTCGTACTTTTCTGCTAAAATTTATTATGCACTGTGCTATGAAAATTCCTTGGCTAAATGGAAGTCCAGTCTCAGTTTGATTGTTGAAATGGTAGCACGGTTTCAGATATTTATTTATTATTTACTATGGGCCCATAGTGTCATTTCAAGAAAAGTTGGAGTATTCATAGCCCAAGTTAATCCTTTAGTTATAGCTCAATAGCATTTTGCAAAAATATATCAGAAGTATGGTAATAAGATGGAGTCAACAGCTAATCAAGTTTCATTTATATAATTTTTACTTTACAAAACCAGATCAAAATACAGTTTTTGATCAAAATATGCTGGTGTCTCCAGTATAAACACATACACATCCTTTTGCCACCAAGATAAAGGTAGTAGGATCTTCTTAACTAATATGATTGCAACAGAGTGTTGTAGGTGTCTCTAACTCTATTTTGGATTCTGATATATTTTAGCCGAGATATTTGAATATGCTTTTTGAGGAGAGACAGCTACACAATATACTTTAAACAGTATTTTTTTTACTGCTCTCAGAAAATAAATATCCCTTTCATTACTATGCATTTTTAGGTCTTACTTAGTGATTCATGAAGCAAAAATTATAAGGTCAATTACACAAACTCTAAATTATTTTAAGCTTTTTTATACTATTTCACTTACATGTGCCCTTTATTTTAGCCATTAACATTTGGCATTGAAGCTATAGTATTTTGATTAGTCAAACCAAAGCATTAGTTTTCAATTAACATAGAATCTAACAAAATTTAAACTGAATGATAGGATTGGACCATTTACAGAAACATTGCTTCACAAGAAAAACAAAGAATCAAATGACTATACATTTCCAACAACATTCAACTTCACACTTAAAGCATATTTACTCAGATGAATGAACAGCATTTTATCTGAGTGATTAGAATTATTTGAAAATTTTCCCCACTGACTGAATATAGTTCTGGAAATCAAAACATCATTGCTCTGAAAAAAAGCTTAGCTCCAGATACTCTCTCCATATGCAATAGAAAAGCAGTTCAGCTGCCCTACAGTTAAACATGACCCTGATTTAGAGGAGTTTATGTTTCAGTCTGAAAGTCAATTTGAAGCATCTGTTCTCACTAAATTTTTCTATGAGGAGGTTTTACTTTAGCCACAGTAATGCACAGCCCTCGGCATTAGAGAAGTCATTAAAGTCTGCAGAATATAGTTTTAAACACAGAGAAGTTTTTTTTAAAAAAAATTTCCTCTTCTAAAAGAAATTAAACAGCATCTAAATATAGTTCTATTAACCTTAGTCTGAATTTCGAAGTGTTGTGTGGTAAATAAGCATTCTAATAGGACAAGGATTACTGTATCAGATTGTATGGCAATAGGATGTCTTTCTGCTTCTTTGTTATCTTTAGGAACTTTCTGAACAGGAAGTATGGCTCCCCCATTTCAGAGGCATGCAGTCAAGTTCATAAGGAAAAAGCATATTGCCCACAGCAATATCATATTTCCTGATAAATGCACTTTGATAAATGTGCTTTTCAAAAGATTTCAACCCAAATTTCCGATGCTGTCCCAAGAACATGGCATCTGAGCCAAGAGCTGATGACTCCACAGAAAATGAACATATTTGGGAATCTGCACTTGAGATGTACTTGAAAACTGGCAAAAACACCCTCAACACAGTGACGAGGTATCCACTTCCAGAGATGGTTTTTTTCCTGCAAACGTTTCCAGGAGTGGAAAAACCATTTAAGGACAGGTGTACTAGTACTTCAGTCTGACATGACTGTGCCCATCATCAACATGAGATGTAAGAATAATGCAGGTAGTGGTGAATGTTGTACTCACCAGACTGAAACATTGGCTGGGGCAGCCAGGTCCACTGTTGCCATAAATCCAACAAGATTGGAGGGGCAGCTGGAGCTCTGAACCTCTTTGCAAACACCCTCCCAAAGAAAATGGTTCCTGTTAAAGACCAATTCATTCACAAAATTACTCCAGTTCATTTTCAGTCCAGCTTTTGTTATGAAACTAGCTGAAGTCCAAACATATAGACAATATTTATTTTTTTTTCAGTTTTCTGAGTAAAGCTAGATGTATTCTAAACATGCTGTGAACAGGGGCAGAAGGGCAAGATGTACTTCAGCCTGCTCTGCTCACTTACTTAATTGACATATCTTCAGGGGAATACCAAACTTGCAGGATGCTGAATATAAAATACAGGATGCTTCCAACAAGGAAAACAGGGAGACTGGGACTCTAGTTGCATTCTGAAACCTTTTAAATGCAAGGGTGACAAATTCCTGACCCAAGTGTCATGTTTTGAAACCCTCTGTGAAGGCACAATCCTCAGCAAGGAGGATGTAGAGAGTTTCTGATTAATGGGAAATAAGGAGCCAAATATTCAAATTACCCAAAGTCTGTGCACCAGCTCAGCTCTGTTGCTGGCTGTGTGTCACCATTTCAGCAGAGGAGCAGCCCAAGGGACCTGTAAGCAAGCTACTTGAGAGCTGCTTAAAAACTCACCAGTTGATGGCTTCTGCTCTAGAGAATCTGACATCCTCTGATCTGATGGAGAATGATATGATTTGAAAGAAAAACTCCCTGAGGGCTTGTTTGTATCTCCATGTCCTTAAATGCTCTTAAATATGCTGTTTGGCTAGCAATTTTCATGAAGGTTTCAGTAAAACAACTCTTTCTTTAAATAAGCATATTTAGGTGGCATATCTGTTATATTAATGAATTTCAGAAAAAGGTGAATCTTCTGCTGTTATAAGTTTGATGGGGCATAAATTCATATTAGTTATTAGTATCTACACAGAAAGTCTCCTTGAATTTTATTAGCAGTTACACTGTAGTGGTAGGTGACTTGCTGAGCAAGAAGAAAATGCTTTTTACATCTTTGGAGAGATGGCTGTGCTAAGATTTAAAGATAATTCCAACTTTTTACTAAAATCAATAGAAAGACAATAGCCTGAAAATATGCCTCTTAATCTTATGTATGCAAAAAAAAAATCTGTAAGTGCTGAATATTATATTCTACAAAGGCAATTTCATGGTCCTTTTGCCAATATTTTTTTTTCCTCCTTAGTATTATGCATACTGTTTAATGACATAAACTCTCAGAGAGGTTTAATGTAGCATCACCCTCCAACAGGCCCTGCAGCAACAAGACAGACAGGGCCATCTCTGACAGCTGTAATTTATGCTGTTGTCAGTCTGCTTCTTTAATGCAAAGAATTAGTAAAACTATCTTTTTTTCATGGCCTTTTCAATCATGACACCTCTTCCACCTGTTTTTAGGTTCTGGAAAATCCCTGAATCTTGATTAATCCCACTCACTCCTGTCTTTCTTCCTTAGATATTTTTCCTAGGTTTTTAAGCACTCAAAATATTTTAAAGACAGTAATTTAAGAAAAGTTAATGCTTTGCCAGCAAGACTTCCTCTTCTAACTTCTTTCTTGCATAGATTTTGAATGCATTTGGATATTTTTTTATTTTTTTTTTATTTGAGACT
Organism: Parus major; assembly: GCF_001522545.3. Taxonomy (NCBI): domain Eukaryota; kingdom Metazoa; phylum Chordata; class Aves; order Passeriformes; family Paridae; genus Parus; species Parus major. The sequence continues at coordinate 35,104,299 of NC_031768.1, forward strand.
CTAAATCACTTATCAAAAGGTTTCTGGCTAACATGACCTTTAACATACTAAAGACTTTAAATAGCACAGAATCTAGCACATACTTTGATAAATGGTCCAAATAATAAATTAGTTCCTCAGTTAAAATATTACATTCATTAGAACTGCATTTTTCTATTACTATTTTGACTGTTTTAGATTTCTATTGGGTGTGTTGTGAGCTTTTATGCACATAATTTTTTTGTCTAATTGTTCATGGTTAATATTTAACTTACAGTGGATGTGAAAACCTGAGATTAACACTTTTGCTTCTTACACCATCTATGTAAAAACTAAAATTGGATAACTAAACTATGACTTTACATCTTTTGATGAGTCAGCTATTAGAGAAAATATATATTTGATATGATCTGGAGTTGAAAATATGGCAGAGGAGGAGCATAAAATAAATATGAAAATAATGAACTATAAAACAAAGCATAACGGAAAATAAAAACACCAGATGTTTCTATGGGAACACTTGATGGTTGGTTAATGGAAGAATACAGCTGGCAAGTAAAGACCAAAAAAGGTCTCAAATAAAGAAGAAGATGAAATGAAGCAACAAAGAAAAAAAATATCATTAATGAAAGTCTAATTGAAGATCTGTTGCTGTTAAAACAAACATGCCTGGATTTGTATTCTATTTCAAACACTTCACCATTTAATTGTACATGATAAAGGAAAAAGGGTTGTAGTTTTGGAAGCTTCTTGCTGACAGGATAACTATTACTGGTATATAGGTTTCATACAAATTAGTCTCAGTGACTTTTTCTTTCCTACTTTTAATACAAATTAGTTTAAGCTTGCTGTTATTTCCTGTACTTCTCACGCAGTTACCTGTTGTCATATATATCATAGATATCGTGGGAAGGATAGAGAATCATGATCTTCTATAGAGTAGGTATGAAAATACCTGAGTCAAAAGTGTTTAGGAAGTCTGCAGTCTTTTTTAATGTAGCTAGACTAATTTAGTAGGAAACAAAAGAGGTTGGTGTTAAGCAGGACTTTTATTCCTTCATAATTCACTGAAATAAGTGCATAAAATTAACTGAAGCATGTTAGTCTGGGCCAGGCTGCTTCCTCTAAAGTTTTCTGTTTTTTCACTAGGACACTCTCATCACTTTAAAAAAGGTCCTTCCTCCAGAAGCAGCTTCTGGCTCTACCCAGGCCCCGTATGCCAACATGATACCAAATTAATCCTAGGATTAGATGATACTAAATTAGAAATACATGACACCTCTTTACAAGTCTGAGCAAAACTGATGCAAAACTTTAACATGGATTTGGTCCTTCATTTGGTGAGGCTGAGATGTACCAATGGAAAATGATCTGCTGTAACTTGTGGCAGTATTTGACATTCACAGTGAGCATCTGAACGACAAAAAATCATCAGAACAAAAATGGTTTAGACTCAAGAAGCTGAACAGAATGTTCAGAGCAAACTTGCCTGCCTTCTCTTTCCCACCACTCCCCCGCCCTATTCCTGCAAATATTGCTTCAATCGCCTGGTTTCAATCCAAAACAGAGAATCGTAAATTTGTTAAATAATTGGGTTTGATGCCAGTTAAATTAAAATAAGAACTACTCAGCTTTAGTGATGCTTCCTGGTTTTTGCTGTGTTTTTCCATGGCAATATTGTTACATCCTAGGCTTCAGACTGTTGTGTCCTGAGCTCCAGGACCGCATCTGCTTAGGAAGTTGTACTTAAGAGGATAATTCTATTGTTCTTGTAATCTAGGGCCAAATAACAGTTAACCAAGAGAAATAATTTGGAATTAGTCACAAATTATTTGTCCAGTTATACTGACTGGTTTATATTGGCACATTTCTTTAGATTGCTTTCAATTTGCTGAAGAATAATAGTAGGAAGTAGGCAAATCTTGCAAAGTGTCCTTGCCATATTCAACTCTGAGAACCTGCAAGTGGGATTTCCTTGCTAGTTCATGGGGAACAACAGCAATTTGTTTTGTAAAAGTTTAAATGAAGGTGGTATCTGCATTGCAGTTGTGGCTGACTTCAGAGCTCCTAACATATTGAGTTTTGGTAAGCATGAAGGGGTCTTCAGCTGTTCTGAGTCTAAGTAATACTTTAATTTCATCCTCCCTGACTTGTTTGTTGGAGTATTTGGAATTCAAGCACTGGTGGCTTTAAATAGTAGCACAATAGTGATGCAGCATGCTAGGTTGTAGCAGGCAAAAAACCCGGCATTTTGCCGATTTAATGGCTAACTCTAATGTAATCTGAACACAGGATAACCCCAGGCAGCACATTATTTCCAGCAGATAGTGCTGTGGCTGCCTTAGCATCCACAACTATTTGTTCTTTATGTTTGGAGGCAGTCACTAACCACTGAAGCTAGTGCAGGAGGCAAGCTCTCCATTTCCACTCCATAGAATGGGGGTCTGTGTTGGGTCTTTATTTATCAATAACAGCATAGGGCTGCAGGTAGGCACTCCTTGAGCTTTTTATTCTACATCAGCCTCATCAATACAAGGTGAGAGATGAAAGATGTTGAGAGCTCGTGCTATAACAGCAAAAGCGAAACTTTCTTGATTACAAGGTCTCAAAAACTTTCTAGCCAATAGCATAATGTTAAAAGCTTATAAACATTTGCTTAAACTAATTATTAAAACTACCTTGCTTCTAACAATGATTTCTTGTCATAGATTAAAAACAATGGATAAAGCTTCATTAATAAACTTACATTTTTCTATTATCTTGCTTACCTTATTTTCTAAGGCCTATCTCTACACAGCTCAAAAGCACAGCCTTATTGTTTCCTGTCCTTGTATATCTGTATTCTTGCATTATTCTATTCTGAAATCTACTTTCACACAGCCTCTGAGAGTTTTTTACCTTTTCTATTTCCCACAGATCTAAAATGTGAATGAGCCAATCTATCTGTTAGCACAAATGGGAACAGTTGTCTTTTGGACACTTACAGGCACAGTTTTCTTTCTTTCCTTCAGCCACCTACATGTGGTGCCCATTCCTGTTTTAATGTCAGCCTTCCGTTAGCTGAGCAAGTTGAACTGCCTCATTTTCTGGTCAGATGAGTGCCAAAGTCAGCATCTAGGAGGACAGAACACAGGAGAAAGGGGCAGCCAATTTTGCTGGAGGTGAGCCATTAAACTGGTTCAGCTTTATCACAAACTCTCACCCTCAGAGATGCAAATGTAAAGCTAGAAGTCTCAGTTTAGGCTGCCAGCGAAGGACTTTGTGCAGAGGCAGCTGACAAGCTGGCTCACATTATCTCTGCTGACTCTGCTGTTGACCCCTGTCAGAAGGGCAGAGTCGCCAGCTGGGGGCTGTCGCAAGATTTGTCATCGTTTGCCAGTCAGTGTCCTCGCTCTGTGATCCCTCCTGCTGAGTTAGGGACTCACCAAGGTGCATCCATTTGGCCTTTTTGTTGCACTGAAGCAAAGGTATTTGGCAGAAATCTACAGAATCCCAAAGTTCCTTCTGTATAAGGGAAAGTTTAACAGAATGGTGGTTGGTATTATCACCTTGTTTACTTTTTGGAAAGCAATACTAAGGTATTACTTATTTTCTGTTCTCAGGAAAAGTAGACTTATAGAGAAGGAGGAAAATTATTATTCCCTTTTTATATTTTTTACTCAACCTCTGTGTAAAATGGAGCTAGAGAGCTAGTTCTAGTTCACTGACCTGTTATTTTCCAACTAAAATTCATTCTGCAGTCCCTATGACACTGGTGAGTTTCAAGGGCAAAATAGTATGAAACTTGAAGTCTTTATGACCCTGTGAAGGTTTGATCTCAGACTAACTTGGCTACACTAACTCCTATTAATGGCTGCTGTGAAAGCTAACCTTCAGTTAGAACTCACTTTACTAAAATTAGAATGAAAAACTAGCTATGTTTCATCCATTTTTATATGGGTAGTTTTTATATGGATAGTTTTACATGTTCTGGTTGGCATTAATATAAACATGTGTTTAGATAAATACATGTAAACATGGTCCACCCAAATTCCTGCTGGTAAATCTCTTGTAGCAATGATGAGAAATGCTGACAAAATGCACATCTACAAACTTCTAAATTTCAGTACTACCTTAGATTACAAAAAATGACTATGCACAACCCTTTCCATAATGACAGAAAATGCACAGCATTATTTTCATTCTCCCTTCTACAGTCTGAGACAGAAGATGATGAAGGATGAAAATCCATGAGTGTTTTTTTTTAGCATAGCGTGCCACAGTCATTTTCGCTCATTGCATAAAAGTAACTTAGAGAGTTGAAAGTGCCAGGAGGTTTTTGCAAAGAGACTATCTGTATCTCATATTATTTTCTGTCTCAGGAGGACTCCCCTGCTAGTGAACTCAATAGTTCTATAGTTTCTCCACTGGGAGAAAAAAATGTATCAAGTCCAAATAAGTTAATTGGCTGTGATGATTTGAATAATTGCATTTACAGAATTTACAGACTTTGTTTCATGAGGTAAAAGTTTTACAAAATTCATCTGCTTTTCATTTTTTTTTAATTCTTCCATACTAAAGTCAATGCAGTATTGCTGGCAAGGACTATTCCGTGTCCCTCCAGACCACAGACAGTGGTTAAAAGCAAGTTGGGATGATGGGTTAGCAGAAGCCCAGGAGAGCCAGTGTTCTCTTCTTTGCCTGTGGGAAAGAGTTTATTTTGAAACAATGGAAAGTTACCCGAAGCAGAATAGAGAAGTCTGTGATCCACTGGGTGTTGTATGCTGGTGGAAGCCTCATCAAGAAAGGGCAGGTAGGGAGGAAAAACAAATAAGAATCTTTAAGAGACAAACACCGTTCAGAACACAGGGAGCTTAGGCCAGGGTCAGAAATAGCCTGACCTAACTAGACAGCTGAAGCCAGAAAAAAATTAAATGTGATAGAAAGGTTCTGCAAATCGGGAAGGAAACAACAAGTTTCAAAAGCCTACTCCTGCTGCAGGCTGGTGACTGCTCAGAGAGTAGGAAATTGAGACAGAAAGATGAATACAGAAATTATTTTCTTCTCATTTCTTATCCTGCAAAGTGTTTCTTATCTTACTATGCAATGAGCAATGGTGATGGAAAACCCTGTACTGATGTGCATGTTTGATTATACATATTCTCTTCATGTACTTTAGCCTAGAGCACTCTTCTGGTGGGGGTTTGGACATTTTGTTTTTGCTAAGGACACATTTAAGACTTTGAGAGGTAAGGTTGCAGTCCTCACAGAGGGCTCCTGCACACAGTTAGCACTGAAATATTTGTACATACTGTCTGTAACAAGGGGAGGGGCATGCACTCTTGTAGCAAACTAGAGGCTAGCAACACTTAGTAAACTGAGACTCCATGTAATGCCATGGAAACAGCAAGATCCCAATTACACCTATAGATCTGCCCCTTCTGTTGGAAAAATTTGCTTCAGGTTCATAACAGATGACACAAACAAGACTGGCAGTGGTTCTCATGACAACTGCATCATCTTTTGTTCTAAGTTTCTCTTGTCATGAAGTCAGCAATGCAGAAGTTAAGACTATTTAATTATTGCAATTTAAAAAAAAATCTTATAATCATATCCAATAAAATTATAGCCATATAATGATGCAGATACTTTCCCTAGTCTAGTAAGTACTAATGAAGTAGCATTAAAAACTTATTACTTCAGTACTGTTTCAAGTATAATGTACCAATTTACCTTAACCTAATGTTAACAGTAAAAATAATCCCAGTGAGGAAAATTATGTCCATAAGAAGCCTACATACTGCTGTTTTGAAGATTTTCTTTCTGTCACCCTATACCAATAATTTAATTTCATTTCTTTGTGGTTTTTTTTTTCTTTAATGTTTATGGAAAACAGTGTTGGGAATATCAGAACTGAGCTAAAAATGAATTTAAATAAGAAAACTAATCTCACAGAATTGTTCTTTTTCCCCTTCTTTTCTAACTAAAATCTTTTATTCTTCAATTTAAACCAAAAATAATACTACCTTTATCCTCGGTAGCTATTTCATTTGCCTTACATGCATTCATATATAATTTCTTGTGGATTAAATAGTCACTTTCCTTTTACCTGCAGAAAAATTAAGGAGAAATATAATCTTTTATACTTTTAAAAAATCCCTGTAAGTCTCTGAAAAGACATTCATGAGCACAATATAAAAGCAAAAGAATGTAAATCAGAAAGTATTTTGGAGGAAAGCTGTACCTCCAGGTGCTAAAGTCACCGTGACCACCAGTTCTACAAAAGTACATAAATTTCTCCTTGAAGAAAGACCTGAATACCCCTAATTCTCCTGATGTTGTTGTCTAGCTGTACATCAATGTATTTCTTGAGATTCTACTCACTGCAGCGCTCAACATTTTAAAACCAACTTACAAAGCAAAAGAGTAATAAGATGCTCCATTATGAGTATTTTTAACTTATACTTCAGTTGAAAACATTCTAGAGAAATTATCACTCACCCTTTAGTCTCGCCACTAGTGTGATTACCATGAATGACAGCAGCAATGTGAGTATTCCAGACAGATAGACAACATACCCTCCGGTGGTGAAAAAGGCCTTTTTTACCCTCATGCTGCAAGGTATGCCAGAGCAGGTGAAAGGAAAGTGATGGAAGGAATGAGGAAAAATTAATAGCAGAGTTTAATAGGAAACAACAATTCTATAGTTATTTTTTTATAAGATAGCAAGATAATATTAATAAGATAAATATATTTAACTGTTATACAGTGGAAAAGATAAAAACTGCTAATGACTTTGTAAAGAACCTTGTAACTTTTTCCTGTGCCTCTGTGCCTAATCATCCCCAGCTGCTGCATGCTCATCTCTGCAAGCCTGAGTAGTCAGAGAAATCACCTCTGACTGCAAAGGGCCATTTTCATGTACTTTGAAAAGATGAGCTTGTAGGTGGACAGGCTGACCAAGACCTGCTCCCAAGATACATTCTTTTCAGTTCACTTTTGCACCAATTTGACAAGACAATACATAGGGAATAAATTAAAATACACGTGGTCAAACCTCCAGCACCAGTCTAATGAAAAAACACATATAGGACAAGATTAAAATGTCCTTTAAAAGGTAATGTCCATTTCTTCTTTTTTTTTACCTTAAAGATGTTAAACATTTTGGGTCTATATTACCTTGGATATTAATACCCTACCCAGGGTTTTTTATCTTTTCCTCTCAAACTTAGTCTTGATTAGAAATGAGATATCATTTCAGTTCTGAGACTGAAGGATTCAATAGGATGTATAATGGAAGAAAACAACCAGAAAACAGGGAATAGTGTTAGAGGTAGAAATTTTATTTTATTTTTTTTTTTGTATTCAAGCTTTCAGCAATGATTATTGCCTATGGAGAACTGGAAAAAATATAAAGGTATGATGACCTTTTAACATGCAAAGGTAATTTTGTTTTAAAACTTTCCTGAATTAAAAGAAAGTCAATAAAGCCAACTTTTTTCTTCTTGATCTTAATGAGATACAACTCCATTTTGTTCATCAAAATTGCACAGCTCTGCTTTTTGCACATGGTCTATTCTACTAGTTTCCAATTTCACTCTGTTCTCAGCTACTTGAAAGACGGCTACTGAAGCATGTTGACACCATCTGTGCTTTCAGAAAATAAACTCTTTGATAATAAAAGTAATTTTTATTTTGGAGACAATTGGTGTACCATTTTCCATTCCATGGATAACTTTCTCGTAGAGCTCTTCTCACAGCCACCTCAAAAATACCAGGAAAAGAAGCTTCTCACCTCAGACTCATCATCGTTAAATTCTTGTTTACCAGTTTTAGAACTGCCACTGACTTGATATATGGGATTTTTATAGTTCTGGTTTATATTTTATTTTGTACTTAGCAACTTTTTTCGAAGTTGAATAAGTAGAACCTTGAGACAGAACACTGCACTATTTAGTCTTTGCAATGAAGTATTGTTGTAGCACTACAAAATTATTAGTTCATGAATTACAGTACTATGAGCCCTGCAATATCATAGAAGCAGTGAGTGTGAAATCATTATTTGGGGATTATGTTCCAGAACAGAGGCTTAAGAACATTTGCTTAACTTCAGGTATCATATACATATATAGGCAGATCCAGTTATCTGTATCTGTAAGATAGTAAAGATTAAAGTGCCTTAGTAAATATATCTGCAGTCCCTTGAAATATTGTGTCTTAAAATACTAACAGAATTAAGCAAACAGCTCTGGGGTTTCCAATCATCTAACAAAAATTACCAAAGATTTCAATTTAAATTTCATTAACTTTTCTCAGTATTAGCCAAATTTTCTGGAAAGATCAATTGCAAATAACTTGATCTTATTAGCTAGTTCCTCATCTCTGTTGCTCTGATTAATTTTAGATTTCGTAGCAAAAGTTACATAGTTGGTAGGCAGTATTTCACAATAACATTGCTCAATAAATTAAATTATTGTGATATAAGTGTTATATTAGGCATCATATTTCTTCCTAATCATCAAAGTGGTTATTATATATATGCTTTCTCTCTTCAAAATCAATATAACATTTTATTTGTTTCCTATGGAATCAGAAGACTCATTGAAATGAAAATTGTTGTTGCAACCTTGTTCAATGGAAAGACAGAACAATGAACAGAAGGTACAAAAGAACAAGCTTTTGACAGAAAATTCTTTGCATATAGGAGAACTGTGTGAAGCTTTTTCTTCTTATGTGAAGAATTATATTTTGTACATTGTCATAGCATTTGAATCCAGAACAGTGTCAAATTCAGTCTGAAAGGTGAGGATCAGCAGTTTGTATACAAATATACAGAAATTATTCAGAAAGCAAATGCATTCTCAAATGGTAGTGTTACTATAGTTACTATTATTCCCTAAACTGAAGTGAAAATATGAAGAATTACCTAGAGAGTGAGAAGAATTTTCCTCAGGTATGTATGACTAGCCCATAGATTGTTACATAATTTTGAGTGGACGATGAAGCTTAATAGATTTTAAAATCATCAATACTTATTTTATATTTGCTAATTCAGTTGAGGTTTTCTTTTTTGATTGCTGGTGGTCAACAGATTTTTCAGACATTTTTAGCTTTCACAAGACTTGATTTGCAACACTTCTCCAATATAAAACCATTGAGATGAATACAAAATAAAAGTGCTCAGTTATTTTTTTCCTAAACTTATAATTTGTCAATGCTCTAAGCCATGAATATAACCTCTTAATTGTCCCAGTGTTAAGAAATACTGTGTACAGTTATTTTTTAACTGCATTATCACTGCAACACTAAGTCCTGTTATCTACCGTAGGTCATTCTGCTTTAATATAAAAGCCTCACTCACACACATGTAGTAAAGGTAAGATGTTAGTGATAGAAAATCTAGAACCACAATGTAGATAAACTATAAAAGCAGAGTCCAGGATAAAGAATTAGCATTTTGGACATTCCTAAATGTCTTTCTTTTTCTGGCTTCCAGTACTGAAGACATGAACAGAGCAATATTCTAGCTTAATGCTTAGGTAATGAAATCAGCTTTGAATAGCTTAGTGATGTACATTTGTTCAGTAACAAGAAATATTTTTGAGTCTATATAATACATGAAAATATTTTCTAGCATATAAGAAAAGACCATATTTTTCTGAGACACCATTTTTTTTTTTTGAGAGATTTATACAGCATGAACATTTGACCATTAATTTTACCTAAATCCTAACTTTTCTAGATTTATTTTATTGTGATACTATGAATATTTATTACCTGCATTGTAATAGGGGCATAAAAGTCAGAGCTGAGTCTTGCAGGAGGCAAAGGGTGCAATGTTAATTCTATGTTTCATGTCTATTTTCCAGTTGCTTCAATAATACTCTAGGGCTGGGTGAAAATATCCTTTTTCTTCATTCAAAAAAGTTTATACATTTCTGTGGTGTGTTTTGTGATCTTCCAGCTACTGAGAGATCTAATCCTGCACAGATTCTAATGTGGAAGTCCACAAATATACATATGACTTTTGCTGTGTTCTTTATTCATAAGTCAATGCCTTTCAGCTATAAAATTTGGCAAAATTATCTGATTAATTTAAAACTTTGAAGAGGTTATCAAGGTAGAGTTTCTTGGCAAGTTATTCTTGAAAAATTTACAATCTCTAAAAATTTTGTCATTTCATATTTATTACATTTTCAGTCTCTGGGTTCACTGCAATAGAAAAAACTCATTTTCATATATTTCCTGAGTTGATGCAACAGATGAAAGTATGTTAGGTTACCACCTTTTCTTTCTGGGATCAAAAAGAATGAAAATTTCCTGCTTTCAGTGACAAACAACTTTAACATAATTAGAAACCCTTGTTTATTAAAGGAATCCCATGAGGAAGAGCAAATGTTTTTTAAGACGCCTAAACCTACCATCCTTTTGTATTCAACCTTCAGTTTCTTGCTCGCAAACTATTTTCTAGGCAGCCTGAAGGTACCTGCTTGAAAGCTTGCCATAACCATCAGAGAGTTTATAACAGTATTAATATTGTATTTTGCCATGTTTTTGAAGACAGAGTGAGAACAATTCTGAAAAAGAGAAAAGTATGTTCTTCCCTTTTTTATGCTCCCCCTAATCAGTGCTGCTTTTTGTGTCTGTGAAAGAGAAAAGCAAATAAATAATATTTTTCACATAGTCAATTTAATTTTCATTAACAGCAGATCAATTGAACAACTCTGCTTCTCAGAAATTTGCTGCTGCTGCTGCTGCTATCATTAATGCAAATCCTGCAGATATTAGTCTTATGATTCTCATTTTTACTTGGTCAATCACACATTAAATTCAAAGGATGTGTAATTGAGGAAAATTGACTATAAATAAGATAAAATGTCGGGATTTGGTCAACATTAATGAAGTCCATGTAATAACTAGCATATTGAGATTTAAGGACTTTTTTAGCCTTAGACACTTAGGCACAAATCTATCCAATCTAGTTTCAAATCCACCCATATCTTAAGTGGGCTGAACCAATTTTTCTCTCAATTTCTTTCTCTTCATCTAAGGAATGTCCCTTAGGTGCCTCATTTAAATTCTTTGTTCAAATGAATCCTAGGATTTTGAGAATCCAGTCATAAAATCCTCTTTGTACTAATGCTGTTCTGCCAATGACAGAATGGCCATGCATTTCATATTACCCTTCAGAAAATGAGCAGTTTATCATAGAGTGATAGACTAGTTTGGGTTGGAAGGGACCTTAAAGATCATCTAGTTCCACCCCCCAGACAGGGCAGGGGTGCCTTCCTCTAGGACAGGTTGCTCAAACCTCCATCCCATCTGACCTTGAATATTTTCAGAGATGTGGCATCCACAACTATTCTAGGCAACCTGTTCCAGTGTCTTACCACCTTCACAGTAAAGAATTTCTTCCTAATATCTAATCTAAACCTACTCTCAGTTTGAAACCATTGCCCCTTGTCCTGTCACTACATTCTCCTGTCACAGACAACATAACAAAAAAGCAGTTATCTGTAAGATTAACTTTGTAGATTTTCCCATGTTTCTATCTACTCCAAGGATATGGTGTTTTCCCAGGAAGTAGGAAAAACCAAGTACAAACTCGGAGATTTACAGAACAAAATGCAGAGCCAAACAGTTGCTCTGTATGTTACAATACTCCACTGAGCAGCTTTCAGTTACAATATTTAGCTAATGCCTGAACTCTGCTACTGCTTGGATAGAGCACACTTAGGGTATGTTCAAAACCAGGTCACACTCTACCTATTGAGTGTGACCAGTAACTATGCTATGTCTGCTTTTGGATTACTTATCCACCAACATTCATCTGATAGTGTTATTGGTACAAATTTTCATAAACCAGAACACGTAAAGTTTAAAACAGAAAAATGTGGGATATTTCTTACTTATGCCTTCAGGAATACAAATAGTACCATATAATTTGTCTGGTCTGAAAACCAAATTTGGCAAATATCTTGTAGTAGTAGTATTCAATTGAAAACAAGTATTTACTTCAAAGCAATATTTGAAATAAATAATTTATCTGATAACAGGTGTTCTAACTAGAACTATATATCATAAAATAATTAAAAGTTGAATCCTGATCCTTTCAATAGTCTTCTTGGAAGGAAAATTGGAGGCTTCAGTGACCTAGAAATCTGTTGTGTTCTGATGCATTTGGCAGTATAGAGTCCTAATGAGCTTTCAGTGGAGATCTTGAAAAGATGAGAAGGGGAAATTGAAGACTTTTGTTTATTAGCAAAAGTTTTTGATATTGATTTAATGTAGCACAATTGTGCCATGACACTACTTGCCATCCACAAATATTTCTTCAGGGGGTTAGGCTTTTTTCTTTTTCCTTTTTTCTTTTTCCTTTTTTCTCTTTTCTAAAGAAGGACTCAAATGATAGTTAATAGGAGAATAATTTGATATTGAACTTTGTGCTTGTCTTGTGGCATAAGGTTATTTGGCATAAATGGTTATTTGTTTCCATAACAGTTCTTTACATCTGCTTGGGATATTACAGGGGTAGCAGTTTAAAGCAGATATATCAATTATCATGGCTGCTTTTATGTAACACTTCTATGATGTTTGCTTTTCAAAGCCAAGTAACACTTCACGAGAAACATTTGTAATCTGTACATGCACAGCAAAGGTAGGGGTAGCTTTCTAAAATACTCCCTTTATGATAACTACTTGTTTGGTAACTGTAAAAAATACTTTTAGAGAAGTTTAGCATATAGCCAAAGAAACCTAAATTTTTAAGGTTCCAGCATTTACTGTATCTCACAATTACCTTTGCTGCTACTTATTGGTATAATTTAAAACAGGCATCTGGTGACCACCCTTTCCCATACTACAAATAAATATTGTCTCTTTACTTTCTAAGCTATATGCTTCTTTATATTGTTCTAAGACTTTTCTAATCCTTCTGTTTGATTTCTAATGATTTCCATCAGTTAGGAGATAAAATTAATGGTGCAATTGCATGCATATCTGTGCTGTGTATTCCTATTGTTATCTATGGGGTTGTTTGTTTGGGGTTTTTTTCACTCCTCTAAAGTTGTTATATTCATTTGAGTATTGGTTTTTTTTGACTTTGAGAAGATTTAGGAATTGTTTCTATATTTTAAAAATTAAAGTAAGCATGAAGCTTTATACATTTATTTTTTATTATTATTATTTTTTCTCATTCTTGTTTCAAAATTACAAGTACAAATTAATAAGCTGCAAGTGCTTCTTTATTCTCCTAAGAATTATATTATTCTAATGTTAACAAGTGACTTTTGAATTATATGTAATGAATGTAGAGCTACACACATGAAGAAATAGTGGATTTTCATGAAACTAAACAGCAAATCTTCTGAAGCTTTTTTTCAATTAAACTAATTTTAAAGCAGAATTCAAAACATCAGAAAAATTTTGGATTTCTCTAGTCTTACAACAAATGTTACCTTTTAAACAAAGAAGAGGTCGGACTTGAGATAATAGGAAGCTATGCAATGCAGTAGCTGATGACTTGTTTTCTTCATCTTTCCTTATATCAGAAGGTTTTTTCTGCATATGCAGAGAGGACGAATGAGGACATATGGCAAACAACAATATGAAGCTGCTTCCCTACACTTCTTTAAGAAAATTATTATAAAACCACTTTTTTTTTTTCATAAACAACAATTCATAGTATGTATTTGTTCCTCTTTCAAACTCTGTTTTTCTATAATTGGTTTAGAAGGATTTTCACCGATTTGTGTAGTGAAAAATTAAATAAGTTACAGGGCTTTCAGATTACTGCCTTCATAATTCAAGAGGATTTATTACTAAGAACATTTCTGTAAGGAAAATAACTCAGCCAATACAGAAAAATGATTGCTGAAATCTTCCAAGTACATAAATATCAATGTGGCCATATTGATCAGTTCATTGTATAAAATAATCTGAGCTAGAAAGCAGAGTACACATGGCATTCAGAAAAAAAGCTATTCCTTTTTGGCTATACTGTAGAAACTTCTGTCTAGAAAAAATCAGGTACATCATCAGCAAATAGATCTGATAAAAATAATTAAAATCAAGATACTTGAAATTATTTAAGTAGATATATTTCAAGAACATGACATAGGAATCTTTCTATGCACAGATAACTGTTCTCAACAGAAGTTGTCATAACAATATAGATGTGGGTCCCAGTCATGAGGGTCTGTTCATTCAGATTTTAAAAGAACTTTTTGGTATTCTGAATGAAGAAGCAGCTTAATGTAGCCATAATTTAATGCTGTGATGTTTTGTACCTGTGAGGAAAAAGTACTTTTGAGATTCCATCAACAAATATAGGCACCTGATAACCCTCAGAAAACTGTGATGAAAGGGATGTGTCTATGAGTCTCAACATCAGCTGGTGGGTGCAGACATTCCTGGCACTAAGAGGAACTGCAAAATGCACTTTGGAAGAAGTTATTTGGGTTTATAAAATTAACTTGAAGAAAAAATCAAATCAGAAGGAGAAACTTACTTTTAGAAGAATGTCCATGAAAAATTAAATTCATGTTACTCAAAGCTGGTGAAGACTTTTAATTACTTGTAATATAACAAAAGATTAAACACATTTTTAAAATTCATAAGAGTGTTAAAAGTTTTGTTGTTTGTCTAGCTGATGAGATACCAAATTGATGCAATGTATATCCTTAAGATGGCAAATTAATCTTAGGGACAGCAGAAATATTGAAAATAACATTTAAGTATAGATGATAGGTCTTTCATAAAATTCCTTTAAAAGTTCTTATTGCTGCTTTTGTTTAAACAGAAACATTTTGAAATTCAGGCAAGTGCAGAACTAAACCAAGTGCAGCATGCCTTACAAACAGTGCTGTGTTTTGTAGGACTTGAATTTTCACTTTTGTAATACTACTGGTTGGCTTCATCAGACGAGGGAATAAACAGTCCATGAATCCTGGACTGTCATTTCAGTCTACCAGGGGCCAAAACCAGACTGCAAGATTTTAAAAATATTCTGGTTAGAAATTAAGAGGTTTAAGCTAAATTTGCTTATATATCTACTTCTCTATTAAAAGAAACAATGGATGGACAATTATGCTTGTGAGTAATAGAACACAAGAGAAAAGCAAACTCTGGCTTTAAAGCTTAGAATGTGTAAACCATGTATATCTTCCTAAATTAAAGTGCACTACAAATCTAAATAAGTTGTAATTAGGTTTTTGTTTTGGTTTTTTTTAATGTGGTACACAGTGAGTGACAAGTGATTTTGCCTTTTGGCTCATTAAGTAATCTTAATTCCAAAGAAGACATGAATGTTCCAAAGTACATAATTGCCTGGAAGAAACACTGAGGAATTTCAGAAAGCCAATTCAATGTTTAAAGAAAATAATATTCAAACCTTAGCTATTCTAGCTAACGTGTTTTGGGTGGACACTAAAAACTTTGTAATATTTTCTAATGAGACATTTCTCTCTCACATTTAACAAATTTATCTAATATTTATCTGAATAAGTGTAACATTTAGCATGCCTGTGAGCATGTTAAAGCTCTGTGAAGCAATGTTACACTTTATATAAAGTCCTGCTAACTGAATAAGGAGTGTGCCATTGGGTAAATGCATGCTTACTCCAACTTGTGAAATCCTTATTTTTCTAGATGTACACTGGCTTAATAACTGGTCTGAAGCTGAACTAATCTCTAGTAGAACTGTAATAAAGTCCAAGCAGCATTTTGAATTCTATGGACCTGCTCCAATGGTCTTTCAATTCATTGCATTTTCCAACAGATTTTATACTCGAGAAAGTCTTTATACACTCTATCATAATATTGTAAACAGGATCAAGATAGTGAGAAGTTTCCTCTGTTCTACATTGCCTTCCCAAAAAGCTGCATACTATTATGGTCATTGTAGAGCAGAAGAAAGTACAAAGCAGACAAGTGAATAAACTGGTTGAACTCTAAAAAGGAATTGTGGACTCACATAATAAAATTGGGATTTATTTTTACTCCAGTCACATGCTTAGACTTGCATACTGCAGTTTAGAGTGGCACAATAATATTAGTACTATCTGAAAAAGAATGCTGTTAATGTGAATGAAATTAGTAGTGTTTTATGGTTATATTTGCACAGACAATTAATATCTATATTTTATCTTCATCTGGTTATTTAAAGGGCTGTGATTGTCATTATTCTGTCTGTAATGCAATAATGGTTACATGAGCCATTAACAGTGGGAAGTTATGAGCAGCTTTTTTCAGCACTCATAGAAAGGCTGACCTTCAAGAAGTTGCTCCAGCTTTGGACAAATTAAGAATGTGGAGTCCAATATTCTGCTTCCAATATTAAAGACTGAATGTCCACAGAGGAGCCTAGGAACAAGAGAAATACACAGAAGTATTTCTCCAGAAAACACCTGTAGCTTCCAGCAATTTGTGGGTTTCTGGAGCTAGAGAATACATCTTTGTATTTAGAAAACTTTCATATATTTTTATGCATAAATTTGCCCTTGAAAATCTTTACTTATTGCTTTTCCATATAAGAATACTGATTATGCAAATGTGACTTTTTCACAATAATAACTTTTAAATTACCTATCGGTCAGCTAGGAATAAATTCTTCAGAGCAGCGTATTTTTAACTGTTCCTCCTTTATCATATAAGGCAGGAATTAAAATATACATCTTAGACAAGCTATGCACAAACGTATTTTTGCCAAGCTGGCCAGAGTGATATAAAGCATTACTGTCTCCATCTGTTCAATTACTACTTCTGCATTCTGAACACTATGTTATTAAGAAATCTCTCCTTGTTCATAAAACAAATTAACTTAAATTGCCCTCTCTAGTGATTAGTCTGAAGTTCTTTATTATAGAAGATAATATATTGTGCTCACACTATCATTTATGGCATATCAATTGTGTTATCTAAAATCTCCAGCATAGAAGAGGCTGTAAAGACTTTGGCTAGAACTGCAAAAGTGACAAGTTTTTCTTGTTTTTCAAGTTTTCCTGCAAGTGGAATTTTCTTTGGCCTTGTTTATATTTTTTTTAATTAAAAAAATTAATACTCCCCAACATTTTTAAGTAATAAAAGACAGAGTACTAATTAAATTTGTAAGTGTGCTGCATGTGGCCAAGATCTGAAATAGAGTATTAATGTAGAAAGCATGATTACTCTGAAAATTTTGCCTTGGTTCTATCTAGACAATAAAGAAGTATAGGTGTCCTTTTATCACTAAATCAAGTACACCAGTAGTCCAAGAAACAGGCAGGATAACTCACAAATTTTTATGAAATCATCCTGACTTTTTCTTTGCCTTCAGAGTAAATTCAAACATATTTAGTTTAAGGTTTTAGTACAGAACCATTAAAATGGGTTTTCACCTGGAAGGGAAAAAAATCCTGAGGTTTTAATGGTTTTCATGAAGTTTCAGGTTTTTATTTTGTCAAATATTTTCAGAGTCAGTGATAGCTCTGAGGGGTGAATGTTGGCTGCCGGAATTGATTAACTGGAAGAAAAAGTTCCCCATTTGTAAATCTGACTTCACAGTAGACATCAAAATTTGGTACAGTTAAAGACACTATTGAGCATTCTGTTATTTTAGAATTTGTTTCCATTTTTGAAGTCAATTAGCATTAATCATATCTCAAAAATCATAAGAATGCAATTTATCTTATTTGACCAACACAATTACTCAATTCTTGATTACATGAGCAGTTGGATTTTTTTAAATTATTTGATGGAAAATGTATGTTTGTTTTCATATAAAAAGCAATGTGCATGTACACTCGCACATCCACACACATACACAGATTTTTTGCCATTTTCATGTACTTTTAAAATTTCTTTTGTGTTTTTGCTTAGACATTTTTCCTAGATGATAACCTTAAAAAGTAGATTAAAAACAAATCTCCTATTATTAAAAGTAAGCAAATCTACTACTTAAAAAAAAGATTAAAAATAAATCTACTACCTATTTCTAAAAAGAAATACTTCCATACTAATACATCTAGGTATGTTGAATATATGTTAAATAAATGAAATTATTTTGTTAGTGCTTTATAAGCTGATGCTGGAGCATGTTTCTTACTAATTTCTGTCCCTGACTAGCCTATTTTTTACTGATCCACATCTGAACAATGTTTCACGTAATTAATTCCTACTCTATATTGGTTTTCATTAGTTTACCTCATCATTTTTCTTCCTCTGTACAAATTATTCATTTCTGCTCTATGAAAGCTTTATTATCTAGAAGTCTGAAAATTTTAGCATATTATACATTAAAAAAAAAATCTGCCAATTCCTAGGTTAAAATTTTCATTCCCTTTTAATGTGGATGCATTAAAAATAATGATAAAAGTGGTTTCAATTACAATAAGAATTTGCCTTGTAAATATGCTCTCTCTAAAGGAAAGGTGCTGAATGAAATTTAGAATAGTTATTCTTAAGGTAACATTTCTCTTCTTGTATTCCTTTTTTTTTGGTTTTTTTTTTTGTTTTAAAATTGAAAATTGTCAAAGACAAATTTTCCCAATTAAGAATATGCTGAATAAATGACATTGAAAAAGGTTAATTCCACTTTTTTCTACAACTTTTCCATATAATGAATATAATTTTAAAATTTATTTATTTTCTAATGTTGATTAACTTGAAGGTGCTCTGACCTGATAAGTGAGGGTGGAAGATTGCTCACAGGTATTTGTGTGAATCTGTCTTGGTCTGTCATTGTCTGTATCTAGGAGTGTACAGTCATCTTGAATAAAAATAGAAAAGTGATGAGTTTGGTGGACATGTATAAACATTCCTCCCACATCAAGCCTCCAGCTATTTTATGAAAAGGCAGCTCACACAACCAAATGAAGAAATACAATTCTTTACTATTTCCAAGTAAAAAGAAATCCATCTAAATCACAAATTTATTTTATCAGTAACAGAAGACCTTCAGAGGAGCAAAGACTTAGAAATTAAGTATTTATTTACATGTTTATCTTACCTAAAATTTTCTAGCCATTGATAGTTATAGCAGTTCACCTAAACCAGTAATTAAAATAGTTCAAACATGCTTTTCTTGTACTGAGGACAAATAGCACAGTTTATATAATGGTCTTGTGTGTACTGCACCCTCAAAACAGTTCATCACTCAACACCCCAAAAAATTCCTAGGCATCGTCAGAAAGCATTGAAGTTGGCATAAATCAAATATACACTAGGGAGTGTACTGGAAACTAGCAGACAAAGATCATCTTGCCTCTGGCACTGTTTTATTCAGCCCACCAGTGCAGATGGTGCCGTAGCATAGCTGCTCTTGATGGAGTTCTTGGGTTCTTTTTCACTCTGTAAATACCTCCTATACTGACCATAACAAGAAAACCACACCCTGGATTTTCACAGTCACTTATTATGAGAGGTGTTTTTGCTTATTTGTTGATTAATTAACACCCAACATTAAGCAAGGAAGTTCTTTGTTGTACCTCCTGCATTCAATATGTTCAGACAAGCTTCAAAGCAAGCAGTAACTTATAAGATCTGACAGTGTGACTTTAAAAGGGCACTATAACCAGAGATTAGCTTGATGTGGAGGTCAACATCCTGCTTTGCTTCACTAGCTCATGAGCCAATGGTCTTTGCTCTAAATGAAAGTAATTGTTTTGGGTAGCATCTGATAGAAGGCTTTAGCCTCAAGGTCAGAGAAACAAAAAGCATGTAAAATTGAATCCATCATTATACCATCATATACATTAAGTTTAGAAAACAGCAACCACCATAAGTAAAACAATCAGGACAACTCCTGTTCTCCCATTCATCATTTTATTAGTACTTTTAGACCTGGAAAATAATGAGGACAATGTAGGTGTCTTTAAAAGAAGAGAAGGAAATTATATGAATTTTCTCATTTTATTTAAACATGCAAGTGAACCTTGAAAGTTGAAGATTTCGATTATATGCTCATTTGGCTTTGAAACTGATGATTTTCACCCTGCCCAAATTGCCACTCCTTCCTTTGAGAGCAGCTATTACAGATTTCAGCCTAACAAAGCTTTCTATTCCAACCTGTCTTTCACAGAGAGAAAAAAAAAAAATGTTCAGACCATCTCTCAGTCAGAGACATATTAATTACAGTTATAACATGTAGAAGGAATGGAAGTTGCTTGCTAAATTCATAGTCTGCTTCAGATGTACGTGTATTAAGATTCATCTAAGAATAATTTTTTGCCCTTCTCTGATGGAACATTGAGTTCCTTCACTTACTCAAATGTGAGCTGCCTCATTTTAACACAGAGTGATCAACCTCAGCACGGATATGTGCTTTCTATTTATATCCTTGATGTCATTCATCTGTTGATCAGAATAAAAGCCATCAGCCATTAAGTCTATCTGTTCATTTTGTCAGATATTCTTGCATTTGAATATAAGATGGATTATGTCTTACTTTATCAACAAAAGAAAAAGGAACAACATATCAAGTTAGATTTTTCTATTAGTCATTCTCAATATGATGTGATAAAACCAAACTCTGTTTTCATGAAAGCTCGTTTTTGATTTTGATTACAATGAACAGAATGATACTGCCATCCAAGCAATCTTTTACATTCAAACAACCACCAAAATGACAGAACATGTTGAAAGACAATAATAGGAATCCCTTTCTCAACAAATATACAGTTGTAAATATATAGTGAGAAACTGGAAAGGCATTCCATACCAGTGACTGCATGTATTCAGTTAGAATAGTTGTTTAGTAGTACTCGGAGCAGCAGCTGTAGAGACAAAAGATAAAATGTCAGTAAAATCTAATAAAAGAACCCAAACAGCAACAGCTTAGAAAGAGCCTGTGCAGCGACTCACAGTTACACTCACACTCACACAGTCTACTCTATACGCCAAATACAAATCATCTGTTTTTACAGAGCATGTTCTTGCCACATCGTTCTCATGATTCATTCCTACAGAGTCTTGTTGGAGCAGCCACTTCAGCTTCAAGAGCTAGGAGGGGACCTCATCAGTGTGCAGAGATTTGTGAAAGGAGGCTGTCAAGGGGATGGAGCCAGGCTCTTCTCAGTGGTGCCAAGCAATAGGACAAGAGACTATGGGCAGAAACAGATACACAGAAAGTTCCACCTGAATATGATGAATATGATGATATTTACTGTGTGGATGACCACACACACTTGAGATTACCCTGAGAGATTGTGGAGTCTCCCTACCTGGAGATATTCAAGAGCCATCCAGACAAAATCCCATGCCAGGTGCTCTGGGATGACCCTGTTTGAACAGGGAGGTTGGACCAGATGACCCTTTCTGATCCATGCTTCCAACCTTACCCATTCTCTGATCCTATGATTTCCGTAAGTCTTCTATAAGATATTTACTGGGTTTGATAGACTTCCAATGCAATTATTAACTAGTTCTAGTAGTAGTAAAGCAACAGAACTGTCATTTCTACATGCTACTCTGGATATTATTCTTAATGTCTATCTGCATCTGCAGATGCTTAATTAAGTTGGAATTGGGCAGCTGAGAAATTCTCATTAATTTGCTTGTAGCCCAGTTACAATACTTCATTGATGTATAAAACTAGAAATTCAGATAGTCTGATTTTCTTAACTTCAGACAAATGACTGCTCCCTATGAGCTGGTAGCAGTATATATAATATTAAGGTATCTGATTCAGAAGATTAATAGTATAGAGCATGCCAGAATTTCATAAGAACACGGTATCTGGCACACCTATGTATTCCATATCAACAACCCAGACTTTCCTATCTGACATGACAGTGAAATTCAAGGGTCTTACTTGTACATCTGATAGAGGACTTTCTAGCAAAACAGGCATTTTGTTGAATGTACTGTATCATAACTTGAACTTCTCATGGAAGCATATCAGTTCAGGTTAAGCTTTCAGTAGGTCAGGTAAAATTCAGTAAAAACAGACATTAATTACAGAACTAATTCTATTTGGAGAAAATGAACAGAACTTTACGAAATTCAGTTCCTGTAGTATCTATGTGTTTGGATATAAAATTATCTTTGCTTTTGATCCACAGATATTTGCACTTGTCAGTAACATTTCTTCAGTTCCTATTCTGAAAAAACCCAAACTAAAAAATCCCACATCAGGATCACAAACCATCCTGTCTAAATCATTTATCTGTATCTTTTGAGGAAAGAAAATCGGAACACCAGACAACAGCAATGGCAGGCCCACAATATGACTTTGAATTAACATATGCAGTATCTCAGAAGGCAATTTGAAACTAAGCCGTCTGAAGAAGCAATTCCAGCCATTATTTTATCATTTGCAATTTTCTTCTTTGTTAAGCAGAAGAAGTCAAGGGTGTGAAAGAACTTTCCAATTTCATTTTCCACTCCCACTTTATTTCCTGCAAATATGCTGATAGAAACATAAAAGGAATCTGTGTCTTTAAAATTGAACTTGCTCTTTTTTGAGGAAACTATTTCGAGAAATGCCACTATAACTGCCAGTTCCTCAAACATATGTTCAAAGACTACCGGAAGACTGTCTTCAGAGTTAGGCTAACAATCATAAAATGATGCTGCAAAGTACCCACTTGTGTTTAAGCATGCAAACAGTCATTATACATACTTTCTGACTGTGGTTCATAATATCTGATGGTTTCTGAGCAAAATTGTAGCCAGTTAATAACACATTCATTCTTTATAATATGAAAATCCAGATGGAAGAAGGTTTCTCTCAGTAATGATTGCCATTGTGTGCTTATTAAGTATAGCAGAAAAAAATTCATTAATCAAAACATAATTTGACAAATTCTTGATTATACCAATATGACTAATTGGAAAATAACAGTCATTCAGGAAAAAAGGTACAAATTTAGAATATGACTTTGCATATTTGATTGTGGTTAATAACAAGCTCAATATAAAATCAAAATACAGGCTTTGGAAAGCTAGATAATTTGTATTAGACTGCATCAAAAGCAAAGGTATGTTATGGTAAACAGTGATAATCTATTAGTCAACACTGAATAATCAGAATTTTATCTCTTTGGGGATTTGCATCATAACTTCAAGCACTCGAGCCAAAGATTTTTTGTTGTGGTTTGCCCCTCTATATTCCAGGTGCCCACCACAAAGATCTGTCACCCTTTTTCTCAGCTGGACAGGGGAGAGAACGTATGTTGAAGGGCTTGTGGGTCATGATAAAGACAAGGAGACATCACTTACTAGTTACTGTCAAGGGCATGAATCAAGTTGGGGAAATTAGTTTAACAACAAATCAGACTAGGAATTGAGAAATAAAATGAAATCATATCACACCTTCCCGCTATCCTCCCTTCTTCCCAGGCTCAACCCCATTCCTTATCTTCCCTAATTCATCCTCCCAGCATCACAGGGGAGTGGGAAATTAAGACTGTGGCCAGTTGATCGCACCTTGTCTCTGTCACTTCTTCCTCCTTAGAGAGAGGACTCCTTACGCTCTTCACCTGCTCCAGGGTGGGGTCTCTTGTATGGGAGACAGACCTTCATGAACTTCTCCTTCATGTGTGAGTCCTTCCCATGGGCTGCAGTTCTTCACAAACTGCTCCAGTGTGGGTCCCTGGAGGCCGTCCTTCAGGAGCAGGTTGCTCCAGAGTGGATCCACCATGAGGTCACAACTCCTGCCATCAAACCTGCTCCTCTGCAGGCTTCTCTCCATGCAGCCACAGGTCCTGCCAGGAGCCTGCTCCATCATGGGTTTACAGCCTCCTTTGGGCACTGACCTGATACAGCATGGGATTCTCTGTGGGCTGCAGGTGGATCTCTACATCCCCATGATCCTCCATGGGCTTCAGAGAGAAAACCTGCTGCACTGTGATCTGTAGCATGGGCTGCAGTTGGCTCTCAACCTCAGCACCTGGAGAATCTCTTCCACTTTCTTCTTTACCATCCTTGGTATGGGCAGGACTGTTTCGCTCACATGTTCTCATTCCTCTGTCCAGGCTTCTTTTGCACAGCAGTTTTTTACTCCTTGTTAAATCTGCTATCCCAGTTGTGCTGCCACCGATGATGGGTTCAGCCTTAGCCAGCAGCAGATCCATCCTGGAGTCAGCTGGCATTGGGTCTTTTGGAAATGGGAGATGCCTCTAGAAGCTTCTCATAGAAGCTGCCCTATAAATCCCTTGCTACCAAAATCTTGTAATCTCTTCCTCATGATACTGGAGGCTGTATTAGGTCTCTTAGCCTCTTCTTCTCCAGGCTGAACAAACCAACTGACCCCAGCCTCTCCTTGTATGGCTTTCTATCTAAGCCCTTAACTGTCTTCATAGTCCTCTTTTGGACACTTTCTAGTATAGGGAAAACCTTTCTACCTCCTAGCGAAAAGAAAATACAGATTCATTCTCAGATCAGATTTAAGTCTGCTGTGTAGTGGGCTAATAAAATATTTTGGGGAAAATGAATTAAGCAGAAAGACACAGGAAGAAAGGTGACAATATTCTGCTTCCTTTCAGTTTTTTTTTCATTAAGCATGTTCTCACAAATATGATCTCATCTAGTACTTACAAGATAAATACTGATTATTTCTAGTCATAGATTTTGAAATTCATTAAATAAATAAACGTTCAACTTTGTCTTATGTTTTTAGAGTATGTAATACATAAAAGCTTTTCATTCCCCAGTGTTGTTTGTGACCAGTTAGAAAAATGGCAATTTTATTTCTTTTCATCTTCCTCTCTTTTGCAAAGCATTCCCAGAGTGGAAAAAGTGGAAAACTGTTGGAAGGATTAACATTTGGTTTCAAATGCATATTATTAAATTTTTTTAGTTTACATATTTTTGTATTTTATGAATATTATATGAGGTTATAGAGCCAAGCTGGCCAGTCTTTTCACCAAAAAAAGCCCCACAGCAGCCTAAAATCAAAATTGAATCAGACTTATGGAAATGTGGCCCAACCAATGCTAAAAGGATTTAATGAATAATGAATATACGGTTTAATGAAAAACTAAAATAATTTTCCTAACTTTTTACTGTATCCCTTGTCTTTCTTCACCTTTTTTTTTCTTCTTTTTTCTCTTTTTATTTGTTCAATAAATTTCTAAATACTATCACAGACCACACAGATAAATGTTGCATGGAGTATTAAAATTAATTTTTAGTTAATTGTATCAACTGTCTCAATATGATACACTCTCTGTGGTAGGTTGGCCTGTCTTAAAATTACTTAATTCAAAAAAAAATGTGAAAAAACAGAAAGTTTGGTAAATTCTTAAGAAATCAAAATTAATTAAATATCCCCTGTAACAACCTGAAAAGAGCTAGAGCTGTATTTTATATGGTTTCACTTATTCTCAGTTTTTTGGTCAATATGGGATCCATAAATACTCTTGAGAAATTCAATTTATTTTAAGTCTTTATTGTGAACTTGATTTTAAACAAAACACAACCTAACAAAAGATTTGTTACAACAAAAAATCAATCTGAAGCATGTGCACAAAAATTCAGTGTTCTCTGAATAATCTGTTACTTATATAATAAGTAAATTTATAAACTGGACCAATGTGAAGGTGTAGGGCCTGTATGATTGTAGGTTCATGTAATTCATATACGTTATTTAACAAAAAGGCACAAAAATTGTGATATGCCTGAACTATGAGCATGGGACAGCACATGTAGGTGAGCTACTTATGTGTGAACAGAACCAATTGTCTCTGCAAGAGCCCAGTTTAGAGGCTTTGGGATTTTTGTCTTTTATCGCTATTTTTTAACTTTTGATGTCGTTAATTATGAACAGACTTCATTCTGGTTATTAAGAAACCTCCATCTTTTGCTGTTGAACAGTACTTCTACATCCAAAATAAATGCTAGCTTTGTGTAAATTATTTTATCATGAAAAGTCTTCTGGAGAAGCTTTTCAGTTGATCATCCAGAGTCAGAAAAATCACAGTATTTATGCATATAAAAATAATTTGGTCTTGTTTTTTTCCCTAAACAATATTTAGATTGTGTGTTTTTTCCTTTGATTGCCAAAAAAAGTTTGAGAGACAGGCTGGGCCTTCCTATGTATCAAATTAATTGCTTGGATGACTACACAAAACATATTAAAAAGTGTAAAGAAAGAGTGTGCCATTAATTATAAGGATTAAAGTTTCAGAGGAATTGAGTGCATTACTGTGGATTATCAAAGGCTTTCTTTTACTTTGAAATGGGTTTTCATTCACCACTGGAAAAACAGAACTTGTAATACTTCCCCAGTTCTTATAATAATTTTTTAAATTAAAAAAAAAAGAAGGATTGTAGGTTTCATGAGGTTTATATAACAGGTATCTAAAGTTTTTGAAGGTCCATGAAATTTGAAGAATTAAACAAGAATATTTCATTTGGAAACCTAAAAGATATTAGAATTCGTCATGCAATTTTGCAAATATTTAAAAAAAATAATATTAATTCTTTGATAAATTCATGCAAATGGATGCAAAAGGTTTTGAAGCACATTATGAAATATTTGGACCTAAACTGACCAGATATTACAGCTATAATACTGCTAAAATTACCATTATTAACATGAAGAGTACTTCCATCAAGAATTTGCTGTATTTCTTTATTTTATTTTTATTTTGACTAAAACCAGAGAATATAAATTATTTTACCAAAAATATTTTATGATTTTTTTTTAACTTCAAACCCACTCCCTTTTCACTAGATGAGAACAAGCTTATTGTTTTTAAAGTCTTTTAAAGCTTAAAATGTATTTTTACAAAATCTTGAAAATGAATATTTTTGTTCAAATTCTATCAGATTTCTGATAGAATCTTTTGCCTCAAATTTTCTCCTTTTTTTTCTCTAAGACTTTTTTTGTCAAAAGAAGCTGTCCTTCACTTACCATACAGGTGCTTCACTTAAGATCAGAACATTGAAAACCAAAGCTTACTTTTTCAGGAATTAGAGCAAAGTTGCCAGGGGCTGTGGAGCACATTTGACTGAAGAATCAACTGAAGGCACACCAAGAGACTAATCAAATATTTCTGCTTCTCATTTCACTGCTACAGGAGAGATAAAGATGATTTGGTTTTGTTTGGGTTTCTTTGTAGATAAGGAAAGAGTTGGTTGTCACCTCTTTCTTCATTTCTGAAGATCTACAGGTCCAAAATAATGAATATCCAATAAAGACTCTCTTATGATGGGTATGCTATTATTGTTAAGCCATTTATTAAACTGTGAATTTTTAATTACTCATATACATAATCTGTTTTACAGAATGGGACTTTTTTTCTGAGTAAATCTTTGTTCACTCATTTCTTCTGTAAATCTGTACAGAATGATGTAGTTTTAAAAAAATCCTTTCTCTCAGAAGAAAAGTATTAAAGAAATCAATATAAAATGAACAAATTTAATTCAGAAAGAAAGTTGAACTAAAGTATTTTTGAGGAAGGGAGCAAAACACAGAAAACTAATAGCTGAGGCCCAATAATAATATATATTCTTGAAAAAAATGTTCAGTTCTATTCTCAGGAAAAGGAACGTCTTTCCACCTTCACATAAAAAAGTAGGTAAGAATTTTTTTCCTAACAATTGTTATAGTTTTCATTGTAAAACAAATATTAGATAGAATAATAGATGAGTCTGACACTTTTCCTATATTCTGGTAATCCATTACATAGCCAGTTATTACGAAGGAATAATAAAGCTAACAAAAATTAGGTCCTAAAGTAGGTCCCGTGGGTTTGTTCTATATGTAATCATTTGACCAAAAATGACAGAATAAGAAACTAATTTAATTGTTACCTTACAAGTCTGAGCTTGGATGTTAAAAGCAATCACTATAAATTTGTTGTGAATTTGTTACCAACTTCAGTAACTTTTAACTTACTAACTGTTCATTTCCATTGTCAGTCCCGGCATTTTGCTTTGCACAAGAATGAATTATCTTTAAGGATCTCAAAAGGAAAAACAAGGACAGTCCTTGTTGGTTAACTGGATGGTTAAGATTGAAATTGTAACAAAGGTGTTAGCAATCTTTAGTCCTTTCTGCTGCTGGGAACCCCAGTTTTTTAACATTAGATGAGCCTTTCCTCATAGCATGCTGCTCAGATCCCATCTGTGGTGAGGTTCTCCTGCCTCAGTGTTCTTTCTATCTTTACAGCATTCTGACAAGTGAGTAGATTTATCAGTCTTTTGCCTGTACAGTGCTGAACATTCTAGATGTGTTCACACAGAGCTTTATGCTCTTGCACGGTTCCATAGGGCAGACCTTACAAGGGGGATGTGCAGGTGGCACTGGCAAAGGCAGCTTGTGTCACAGGATGTGCTCAAGTTCTGTAACCAAGGTCTTTGGTTAAATTCTGCCTGGATGCTGCTTGAATCCACTATCTCCTACTGTAGTATCTCCCATGGTGGTCCATGATAACACTTGCTTAGAAGAAAATCTTATCCCAAAGGAAAACCTTCTCCAATGACACATCCCAGAACCTTTTTGCCTGGCTTAGCTTTCCTCTGATTCATTTCCTTTCTTGACAGCTTTTAATACATATTTTTACTGCTGTCTTTCAAATTTCCTAGCTGTTGTCTGGAGTACCCTGTGGTCAAAGAGATTATCTGAAATGTTCTTAGCTAAAGACTGTTTTCATCTCTGACCTGCAGCCAAAGATAACACTTTCTCTGTGGGAATTTAGGTTCGTACTTTGCTCCTGTATGAGCCCATAAATGACAGGTGCCAGCATGGACATGTAATGTATTTCCTAAAGTTGTAATATCATCCAAAGCTTTTTGATTTTCCAGATCTTTCCCTTCTCTTATTTTTTTTCTGTTTTATGTAATGAAATATCAATCATTTCCTTGTCAAAATGCATGTCCATTGATGAGCTTTTAATGAAAATATGTTCATCCAGCCATGCCATCAGTTAATTTTCTCTGGAAGACTTTCAGTGGCATAGATCTTGTTAGTAATTGCAATGAGAACTTTTAAGCAAGGGCACAGGTAGAGAGAACACAAAAAAAAATTAGATCCTCTTTGATGTAAATGGGAGATTGGGCTAGAGTCCAGATACTCTGGGAGTGAGAAAATGTTACCTCTAATGCTCTAAATTTACATTATGCTATATACTGTTGGTTTCTTCCATAAAAAACACTATTTCAGGAGACATTGGAAGTGGAGGTGCTCCTCCAAAACCACCATTTAAATTGGGGAGACCATAACTGCCTTCTGCAGAGTTTCAGGTGAACTTCAGAGAACTAATTAATTTGAGGTTATGGAGAGATTCCCTTGACATCTTATGACAGATACTGTAAACAGTCCTGAACATGTGGTCACCTTTATCTGATGTTTGGTGAGATCACAGCAAATATCCTTATTTCTGTCCCTGATGCCAAAAGCTTGCTGAAGTGTCAGCATCTTTTACCCACTCAGCTTGTGTGCAGAAGCACACTGCTTGTGTGATCACTTCAGGCTAAAACAGATTAAGATACAGGAGGATACAGGAGGAATTTAATCAATTCTTATTGGCAAATCTGACTAACTTTAACTAAAGAAGAGTAGAAATACACAGGTATCTAATAGTTCAAAGGAAGCTGGTTGCTATATGTCAACTTCTCAAGTACAGATCTGTCTCTGCATGATACTTCATGGAGGTAAATAAAGCCTTCAGTTTCCACTTCTAAAATCCAGATTCTCTCTCATTTCCTGTGCATCAGAACTGTCGGAGCAGGGAACGGGCATCTGTTGTCCCTGAAGTGAATCCATTCCACTGATGCTAACTGGGGTATCTGTTTTGCTGGTGTCTGTCTTTTGAAGGCATTATCAATAGAATTCTGATGGGAGCTGAGCAATAGAAATCCAGGTTTAGATGATGAAAATAGCTCCTCAAGACCCTGAAAGCTGTAAAAATAGCAGGTCCTGTGTCCTGGCATAAAGCAGGTGGCACATGTAGTTGCATCATTTTCGAAAGATGTTTTACAGACCAGTTTCAAAGGTATATTTTACCACTGTTCCAGACCAAAGAAGCAGGGAGGAATGGAGAGTTCCTGCCTAGTCACCTATATTATTACCTATTATCTTCTTTCGTTGGCTATTAGATAACAAATACTCTGCTACAAACCAGCTCACTCATATTGTGCCACTAGGCTGCAACACATTGAATACTTGATTTGATGTTCACATTTTGAATATGGCAGAAGCAAATTATTCCAGGCTGACTTAATTGGAAATTCATACACTTTCCCAGGCAAACTCTCAGACAGGTAGTATAAATGAAGCTGTTTAAGGATTTTCTGACTGTAAAATTGAAAGGGAAAAAAGGACAGTAATTTTAGTAAGTTACATAATGTTGTGAAATAATAGAAAATGAACTGTCATCACCTCAGTCTTGTTATATTTTAATTCACAGCTGAAATGAGCCCAGACTGCCTCATTTATACCAATCAACCTCCTCCACTTCATTCCTGAGCTGAGTGGTTTAGGAAAACAAGACCCAAGTCTAACCAATGCAGAGAAATGGAAGTATTGTCCAACTTTTGTCTCCAGAGGACTCCGTAGTATTCAGGACAGCCAGGTGGGGCATACTTCAAAAAATGTATCTCCATCCAGTGTGGTGCAGAATTCTTAGAGAAGCTTTTCTTGAGTCTCTACTGGCTAAGAGTATGTGCTTCAGGTATTTTAAATATGATTAATTCATTAATGACATGTTGCATAGTGCCATCCTAATTCTCTTTTCTGACATGGATGTATCATTTGCTGTTGTCAGAGAAAGGCAATAGACTCCCCATGTAGATGTTTAGGGATGTAAAGTATGGTCAAGTAGGATTAAATATGCATTTAGTTTAGTATTCAGAAGTGGCCTTTAGCACATGCCCAGAAAAAAGCTAGAAACAGGCAAGAACAATACTTGCTAATCCTAAAAAGAAACTTTTCTATTATTTTTATCTCAGGGACTTCCTGCAGAGGGATGGCAAACCTGGGAGAGGACTGATGATCACAATTCTTGTGGCTTCCAGTAGATTTCTTTTTAGATTACACAGGAAAGGCATCTCATGACAGCAGTGAGAGATGATGAAAACATAAGTGTCATTTAACACTTGAAAAATATGTTTTAATCATATCCAGAGGCTGCCCATTGTGTGAAATAAATGAGATGAAAGACAGGGAGATAACAAAACAAAATAAAATATTATTTTGCTATGAAATAAGGTATGAACAAAAAAAAAATCTGGACTTATTTGAATGGGAAATGTTTTTATTCAGAATCCATCTCAAAACTGCTTCAAAAGACAATGATAAAACACTACAACTGAAACAAGTTTTCATCACTCTTCTAACTTTCATGCCATCAAAAGTGCAGTATAAATAACATGAGCAAAGACATTTTAATGTTAAGCTGCAAAAAGTATTTCAAATTTGTGGAATTCAGATGTTTAAGTAACCATGAAAAAAGAAAAAAATAAATTTAAAAGGTGTCTTTTCTCCTAAGTGAGAAATTACTTTTATTTTACATATTTTATTTTTTTAATTTTTTTTCCTTTTCTCATAAACATTGCTTTTGGTATATCAAGCAATTATTTGTTATTTTATAAATCCAAATACCTTTTTAGAAGTATTGTCAAGGCTTAAACAGTGACCATGTATAACTTTAAACTAAATATGTTTTTTATGGGAAATAAAAACTGGGTTGTTCTAAAATAAACTGTGTTTTCCCTTGTGCTGGGAGTGATTTGAAATTATTAACAACTCTTTAAAATAGATTATTCTTGTTATTTTTAGCATAGCGAAATTGCACAAACAGTTAGATAAAATTGTACTATGGAGAAGAGTAAATGGATAAGAGTAATTCAAAGGGACGCAGATACAAAAGTTCTACTTAATAAAATTATATTCCTTCCACACCTCCCTTATTCAAGAGTAGGTGCTATAGAAAGTAACCAAAAGGATATTTAACGTGTGTTTCTAAACTTTAATATGTATATATACATATGTTTAAATAAATTGAAAATAGTTTGGAAGTTTATTAGAACACTGCTCAAACTTACGTGAAGCAGGGTGGAAAATAAGAGCAGTTAACCAAATTTAATTTCATGTGAACTTTATTACTTGCACTTGTTCCACGTAATTTTATTGTACTTGAAGTTCCCTGAAACAACTATTTCAAATTACAGATTTTCTGAAGTTTGAATGTTTCTTTAAAAGTATTGCTTCTTTTTCTATTATTTTATAATTTCCTTTACTTTCAGCAGGGAAAGTTCCTTTGCTTTCCAGCAGGCTTGTTTTGTAATTAGCAGAGAACACATAAGGGAAAGTTCCCTAGAAAAGTTGGAGACAAGACAGAATAAAGAAGTTTTAAGATATCTACATTTAATATCAGATAGAATAATTAATAATTTTAAATTACTTTTCATACTATTACAAGAGTCTCAGCATTTTCCTTTCTCAGATAATTTTGCCTAAGAATTCCAGTATTGCTTTCTGTTATACACGTGTCTGCAGGAGCGAAACAAAACCATTAAAATCTTCCTAATCTTTTTAATGCTGTAAGCACTAAACTGGACAAACAAAACCATTTAGTTCTTATTAATCTTTTTAATGTTAGAAGACTGTATAAATACCTTCTATATCAGCTTTTAAAAAATAAGGTAATATCTATATTTATTGGAAATTAATGAACCTTTCCCCCAGACAACTGTTTATGAGTGTGTTTCTTCTGGAGCTCAGTGAGAGGGCCTGGAATAATAAATAGGATGTCATCCCATATAACTAATAGGTGTCTGCCACAAGAGGGATTAATTTTTCTTGGAAGGTATCTCTCTGTTGACTTCAAAGGGAGCCTGGATGACTAGGTTGTCTTAGAAATCTCAGCCAATCACTGTCTTAACGGCTTTGGAAGGGATGATCTAAATATTAATTGTATCTCTACATATCAAAAGAAAATGAAACAATAGAGAGTGTTTTTGCTGAATCTTGCAAATGATGAAAGATCCTTCGAATGAGCAGCAAGAAATCCTCTAGTCCATCTGCCTGCTCCAGCTCCTGCCCAGTAACATGTCTTGGTGCTTGGTGTCACAGTTACTGACTGTGTGTATATACACTTGCTCTGTAAGTGTCATGAGTCCAGTGTCAGCTGGGACTCTGCCTGGACCTTATCATAACCTTTGCGCCTGGACTTTGGCCAAGAATCTGTAGAACATTTCAACAGGTCCTTCTCCCCATCTGGTGTGTTAATTAACCTTTGTTCTATCATGGGCTGCTTCTACTGGTTAGCATTATCATAAGTCTAAGGAGAATAAAAATGCTACCAGTGAAGAGAGGCCAGGGACTGCCAAAGATACATTTAAGTTCCATAAAAACATGATGAAGGACATTCACAATAAAAGCTCTGTTGGTGTAGTTTTATCACCACAATCTGTCACTGTTCCTGGTTTACAATAACGTTGAGCTTTTCTAAAAAAAAAGAACAAGTTGAAAAGAAAAATCGGTTTCTTTTTCATTTGAAAATTATTTTATTTTGTCACCAAGTAAGCTTGGATGAACTTGAAATTCATCAGACTCTCATAGGAGCAGCTGATATTCCTGAAAAGTGAACACAGAAAGCCAAAAATGCTGCAGCATTTAACTTCTGCTTTAATTTTTCAGAAATTTTACAAATTATTTTCTAGGTCAGTCAAAGAGGCAAGCTGAATAAGGACCAATCACACAATAATCTTTTATCACATATAATTATCTCTAATGTAAAACTAAGCATATGAACAAACAATAGAATGCAATAACTATACTATTCCATTTCTTCATAATTTGAAAAGAACAATAACTAGTATATTTAATTGCAAGTATAGAAAATAAATACTGATGTGTTTCCAATCACAGTGAGAATATTTTCCATTACAAGAGAGTGTTATAAAAGAAAGGTTTTACATTCATTAGGGATTGCAACAGAAAACAGATTAATGGTTTTGGACAAAAGAAGATATTCTAATGCTAGCTAGAAATAACATATCCTTTGTATTTAAACTCTAAATATTTTAAGAAAAAACACATTAATTTTAAGGAAATACATAATCAGGCAATGTTCCATACCTAGGCGCAGTGCAATATCTAGGCTAGAAAGAGCTGAAAATAGACATTTACAGTAATATTCAGAATACCTAACTTTAGGTGATTAAATAAATCCTAGATTCAGAATCTGGTCACACATGGTGCATATATCAAAGTAAAGAAGTAGTGCAGAGGAAAATCCTAACTTGGTTTTGTAATGCCATCTGTCACATTCTCTCACTGTCTGTTGAGTATAATAGGAAAATAAAGATTACACTGCTAATTTCATCACTTCAGTAATTAAAATTATACAGAAGATAGCAAATCCTTGAGGTTCAAAAGTGTCTCCAAAGCAACATTGAAGAGCTCTTGTTTTTCATTCTTCTGCAAAACAGAAGATTTTTTTCTTATAAGATTTAGTCTCATTAATACATATGATAATGTCTTTTCCACTTGATGCCATTCAAAAAGTAAAATTCCAAATGAAACAATTAATTTATTTTTTTTTAATAACACAGTTGATGTTTATGGCTGTAATATGGAAGCAGATTTTTCTAGAAAAAGGCGTATCCTGCAAATTCACAGAACAGAAAGGTTAAAATATTCTTAGGAGTCATACATGAGACTACAGCAGAAGTTGAACAGTGAGCAAAGAAAATTAAATACTGGAACCTCAAAGATGTATGTCATTACTGAAACCCAATAAGGAAGGATCATATATATAGATATATAGATATATAGATGTATAGATATGTGTATATATAGATATACGGATATAGATACAAGGAAAAAATGTCAAATATTATATGCTTTTTTAGGAGTTAGTGGAAATAAATACTGGAGTGTATTTAAGTTCAAAATTGTATGATGCTTTCAGCGAGGGTATATTATGGCACCAGAGCTCTTTGCTGTGCAGAGAGGATGCAATGACAATAAGTCATTGTATGTTTTAGTGGGGATGCAATTGCACAGACAGTGCCATGGTGCTAAGGAAATGAGGTAAGATGTGGCATGTACACTAAGGAACTAATTTCTTATTTCTACTCATGACTTTTTGCTATTCCCTCCTGCGTTTTTCTTACCTGTAAAATGTCAATGTTTTTTTCTGCACCCATCAGTATAGGTAAGAACAAGTATATGACAGTGAAGTGTTTTCAAATTTAATTTCTCCTTATCCCTGAAGTGGTTGATACTTAAAATAGAAAAAAATAATTCAGACATAGACTTGAAAACTTTTAGTTTAAGACCCTTGAACAATCCTCTTTCCTGAACAGATTAGGTTCTGTGTAGCTGATGTTGAGCTCCTTAAGCTCAGTTTGACAAGAATCAAGACAAATTTCATTAATGTGCTTCAGTTTTCAAAGCAATGGAGAAATTTTGGTTTGTGAATTTACAGGAACCTGAAGGCAGAGAGTCTCTTTAGATGTATTATTTACATTGCACAGAAGTAACAATGGCCAGTATCTCAAAATTATTCTGCAGTTCTTCACATATATGTAAAAAAAAAATAGACTTCTCCATCACTTTTGAAATAAATATATATTTTTTTAATCTGGTTCCATTTCCTGTCTTTTTAGTTTTTAAAAAAGAACTGACTGATATAACATTAAGGAGGAATTTAGTTTATGAACACATGTGTATGTTCTTTATGTCACACCATAAAAGAAATAGGATTAGTGCTTATCAGATCCTGAGGGCAGCATATTACAGAGATAACTGTCTTTCAATACCTTTACAAGACATTTTGATACAATTATCATAACTCTCCATCTTGTTTTGCACTTACAGAGTCACTTGCTTTTTTACAGGTATAAAATTTTTCATTTTGAAGTAATTTTAAATATTTATGCCTTTGGCTGGCAGAAGAATATTTCACTATATATCAAAGAATAGAGAAATAATTTAAAGGCTATTAACCATTTCCATTAGTCTCAATCATTATGACAATAGGTCTTTTATTTCCAGGCTTTGTTCATGATTCTAGGAACCATGAGAATATTTCATATCTAGAATTCACTGCATGAATTTCCCTCAGCACACTGAAAACTTGCATAAATGAAGTTAGGCCAAAAGTGTGAGAGCCAGGTGTTTTCCCATTACATTTTATGTCTTATGGAATAAATCACTCAAACCATTCTCCTATTTAGTTGGAAATTTTCATTTGTTCTAAGGAAATGCATGCCAGCTATCTTTAATTTTCCCCAGTTTGCATTAATGGTTAAATAAGAATTTGATCCAAATTTATCTTCAGTATAGCAATAGAATGGCCTATTTATTTTCTGAATAAATTTTTCCTTCAGAGAAGTCTGCAGCTCATCTGGGGATTAATGATGTAACAGAAATTGAATTAATGTAAACAATACATTTTATAAAATGCATATAGACAGCTGCTAAGCTTGTAAGATGGGGAAGGCAAGATAGGGACTGTGCTTGCTGCTCTGAGTTGCTTAATTTACCACTACTGCTTTAGTATTTAAGATATTGTATTACTTATTAGTTTTACCGCAGTAGTTGGCAGAATGAGTCTCTAAGTACTCAGAGTCTCCAAACACTGATTATTATCATAAATAAGGAGTCAATTCAAACTTCTCAGCAGACTATACAGCACAGGTTTACAAACTTCCCTTTCCCTGGAGTGAGGAGGGGTGACTAAAAGTTAATACAAATAAAGAAACTGGAGGACTGGTCGGATTTGAGACTCTGTTTTGCTCCAGGGAAGCGGAAAGTTGAAGGTTGTGGTTGCAGCCTCCTGGGTTGGTCTTGCTGCTAAGCGCTGTTTTCCCTCCCTCTGCAGAAGTTTTCTCCCCAGAAGCTGAGTGGTAATTGTGTCATTTCACATCTCTCGTTTGGCTGAGCAGACAACGGGATGGGAACACTTTGTTTCACAACTTTGTTGCTTTCGGATTGTTTAAAACTCTTGTATGATCTCAGCAATGGAGGGTAGAAAACGTTTTCTGTGTTTTAGATCTCACCTCTCAGGAGCTTGAAAATTACATGGGGAACTCAATTTGGGATTTTTAAAATAACTGCTAAGAGGAGGAAATCCAGGAAGAAGTGTTGAGCTGGTATACTAAGTCTCATTTAGCAAAGATTAAATTAAATTGCATTAAGGAAAGGAGTAAGGCAGCAGGAAGTTTACAGAAAAGATTTGCTTTTCTGATTAATTTTTTCAGTTTCCTTGCTGCTATGCTCCCTCCTGTTTTGATGACTATTTTATTTGTAAAGAAAAGTCCCAGTATTTCCAAAGTCTGAAATAGACTTTTTCATATAATAGAAGAATTTAAAAACAATTAACAGTGCTTGAATAATGTCTGCTGTACAGTAAACACAATATATTCTAAATACATTTCAAGATAATGCATTTTTATGGCGATGATTACTATTTCTTATTATACAGATGTTTTTTTCTGTGGTTACCTAATCTGTTTCATTGAGAAATTAACTTGACCTGTACCTATACATTCTATTTCATCATATGAATTTGCAGATAGGTTTACTGGGAAACCTGTCCTTTCTTTTTTTACAGCAAATACATAAATAGGTTAATGAAGTATAAAGAAAAAAAATAGTTATAATAAAATTAAACTTAATGACATAGTTCTTTTCTTAACTTCATTTTGGAGACATAAAATTTGTGGAATAATATATAGATTAACAATCATAATAAAATAAAAATTGTTTTCAACAAATGTATCCAATTCATCCATACTACTTTCTCCTTTTTAGGGATCATCATATATGAGATTTTCATCCCCAGGTCAAAAATTAATTAATAACATACGAAATGAAATCTGAATTTGAATTCCTTTTGTTATTGTTCAAAAAAAAAAAGTTACTTTTTAATTAACACTTTTATAGGTACCTAAAAGTTTTATCTAATTTATTCCTAAATCATATATTTTAGGCATCAATACTGGCCTAAATTATAGATTATTAGATTCAGCATGTTCTTAAGATTTTATATTGTGAAAATTAAATTTGGAAAAGATATCTTTAAGGCACAGTTTCAAACAGATATTGGATCTGTATGTGTACATAGACCTATGCAAAGCTAAATCACATAAAATTAAAACTAACATTTATAGAGTACATATAATTTCTATTTGTAGACATAGACCATACTAGTGTGTATATATATATGTCATGAATATTTCTCATGCATCTGAACTATTTAGAATAAAAAAATTGCTTATTTCATGTTTTCATCAATTGAAACTCCTTCATTATACAGGTATATATATCTTATGTTTGAAGATAGAAGGCACCACTCTGAGTAAATATCAATGAGTTTTAGTAGGGCTTTTTGTAATTATACCCATATATGCACATACCATACCTACATGGGCCTACTGAAATTGCACTGAAGACCAACTTAACCTATAACTATAAAATTCAGGATTTCCTGGTGGTTTTGTCCTTATTCCCAGTACTTCTATTCTCTTCTGAATGTGAGCTAAGTGTCACTGAAGTGTAAGTTATTCAC
Source organism: Parus major (assembly GCF_001522545.3). Taxonomy (NCBI): domain Eukaryota; kingdom Metazoa; phylum Chordata; class Aves; order Passeriformes; family Paridae; genus Parus; species Parus major. The sequence continues at coordinate 35,142,704 of NC_031768.1, forward strand.
AGAATTTAATTATGCACCTATTTAAACATGTTTCTTCTTTGGTCCTAAATTAATATTGTGCATATTGTTATACATAAAGGTGAGGGTTTTGATGTTTTACAAGCTTTTCCAAAGAAATTCAGATTCCTAGCAGTAAAATTTTACTAATTGTTTTTTGATAAATATGGTAAGAATGTCAGCCCCATGCCCAAACCTTACATGGGTGAAGAGGCAAGCTGCAAATTGGCATACAAATTATTGAAATGAAGATTCAGTTACAAGAGTAATATCTTGATATTCAGAAGAATAGAGATCTAAAAACTATTTTTTTGTTAATTAGGAACAAATTATGTTTCTTTTACAAATCACAGAATATCAGTCAACTTGTAATTTTTAATTTTTCACTGTCTTATACCAACAAATATTAGAATGTTTGTAAAACGTAACTTCATGTCAGGCGCTAAACTTATAAAGTTTTATAGCTAAACTTAATTTACATTTCAGAGATAGTTTCTTCTTATATTCTTGTCCCATATTTAATAAATTGTCCTTCAATTTATTAATTATTCAATTATTTAATAAATAGACCTTCAATAAAAAGAGCTCCTGACAATAAAGGAAAGGGAAAGGAAAGGGAAAGGGAAAGGGAAAGGGAAAGGGAAAGGGAAAGGGAAAGGGAAAGGGAAANAGGGAAAGGGAAAGGGAAAGGGAAAGGGAAAGGGAAAGGGAAAGGGAAAGGGAAAGGGAAAGGGAAAGGAAAGGAAAGGAAAAGGAAAGGAAAGTTTTTTTTAACTTAATTCAGGAAAAAATGGCATGAATCTTTTAGAACCCTTAAGAAACCGTAGGACATATTCTTGTTACATTTTCTTTTTTAAAATGTATTGTTAATCAATGTTTTTAACAGTATTGGTAACAGAATATGGAATATACCACTACAATTGGATTAAGCTGGTAGAGCATAACAGCATAAATTTTCACCTGAATTAATGTGGGAACAAAAACCCCCTTAAATTTAGCATGCAATTTGATGGTAAAGCTGTGCAACCTGAAGGCTCTCTGTTGCTATCTGTCCACTCTTTACGCTGGCCACATGTTTCCTCCTCTCCCTTTTATTTAGTGACAGAGCAAAATCTTACTTGAATGGTTGATGAGCCATTCTGGAAGTTAAAAGGGATAAATGGGTTTCTTATCTTTTGTGTGTCATAGTAATTTTGTATGACTTAAGTCCTTTAAAGGACTCACTGAAGGTTCAAACCAAAGAAGAATTAGGTATTAAAGGAGGTGAAGACAGAAGTCTTCTTTTTGATAGTAGAAACATGGAAGAAAAATGTTCGAAGAGATAATCGACGATGGTCTGTGGCCTCTCACTCACAGAACAGGTTGGGAGTAGCTAGTCAGTAGATTGGCTTAGCTGTAACCTCAGCAAACTCTTTTTGTCAGCCAGTCTCAGTGGCAGACAGCCCAACATTAAATCATAAGACTACCAGTCCTGCTTATGCAGCATTTCTGTATCATACCCAGCCTTGCTGCATCTCTATGGCTGCAACTATGCATTTTACTCTTCTTTGCATTGGTGCATCTAGACATGGAATGCAAATTCATCTGTACTGAGGAAACCATCAGCAATACTGAGGAAATAATCAACAATACTTGGGAAACAGAAAATCTTTTGAAGAAAGGGATTACGAATTTTAAAATAAGTCCTTACCATGAGTTATATTCTATCCATTCTCTCCATTTGGCCCTGATGTTTTTTCCCATCTCAAGGCAGCTTTTGCAGGAACAGGCAATGGATGCCTCTATTTAGCTTATCTTCGTGCTTCAGGGCATTTATATGAAAGCTATGTTATGGGAGGGGAAAAACATAGCCATTATACTGTACTGATATCATATATCTAGGATTATTTTCTGGAAAGTTTCTTTTTTCATTACTTAAATCCAGCCATGAAATCTTAGCTCCACATAAGTCTCCTTTGTGATAATTTTGGTGCTAATCATCGTCTCTGATCCTCCTTCTGCATTCAGACAAGCAATCTATACATTAGTGATTTTTCCATCCTCCCCTCTGAACAAACACATATATATGCAGAAATAAATTGTATTGTTTTGTAGCAGATGGACTATATGGAAATATTTTCTAGAGACAATTAATCTTTGTGCTAGTGTGCTGGTACAGTATATGGCCTCTATGATTATACACAATGTATCTTTTGGGCACAGATCATAGCTTCATTTTATTTATATTCCTTTCAGACTTGCTGCATATAACAAGCATTCTGTCTTGCTAATTAACTCTGGTGATCCCTTTAAGTCCTGATTAAGTTCTATTATTAAATTATTAAGACCTTTCCCTAGTGTTCTAGATTTTTTTTTCCCTTTAATTTTGAATGTCTACTTGAAGCAATAAATAACCTTATGAAATAATTTTTCTCTTTTTTTCCCATGCACATATTTCAAGACTGTCAGGCTGGAAAAGCACTAGAGTTCAAGGTTATAAAACAAGGGATTTCACCTGGAATAACTTTGAAGGATGTTTATAGTCATATTTTCATACTCCAAGTCATCTATCATTACCCAATGGATTGCAGCAGTTTTAATTACTAGACAGAGAAGGAAAAATAAAACTACATAAAGCTCACAAATAAACTTCCTTTCAAATACATGGAATATTTTATGCTCTAAAATTGTGTGATGCAAAATAAAAAGGGTTTTTGAAAGAGAGATTCATATTACACTGTGGCTTATTCTTTTTTTTCAGGCTTTGATTATCTAATGTCTTTCTAGAAAACAAGAGTTTGCATATATATAAGGGAGGAATAAAAGACAGAAGTGCATCATGACATGGCTCAAGTTTATGCACACACGTTATTGTACTCATTTATGCTATAGCCTATACATTCTTCTGATACCTCTGTTAATATAAAGAGATAATATTAGTAGGTAATAAATAGGTCACAAAATTATAAAATTATTTAGTGCTGGGGAAGGAAATCAGAGATATTTAACAAAAATGTTTTAAAATTCAAGAGAGGGATATCATTTAGTGAAAAGTAGATATATTATATAAAAATAAATGTTTTATTTTCTGTTTTGCATATATAACCGCAAAAAGCAGATATTCTGATTGACTGCATCAAAAGCTGGGAAAAGGTATTCAAAACCTGGGGATTAAAAACCATACTGATCATATTATTTTTGGTTTGTTTTAAAAAAACTTCATTTTAGTATCTTTATAGCGTTGTTTTTTTAAACAAGCTCAGTAGTTTTAAATGGAAAAAGAATTCACGTTTTTTGCAAGCAAATTAATTTTAAACTGATATGCTGTTTTTTTATATCCACATCAATAAGACTAAGCAATTCTTTTCAAGAATAGCTGCTTTTCTGATTGTTCTATCTTAAATTTTTTGTTTTATCTCCATTAAGTGACCTGCTGTAAACTTTGGCTTTTGAAGCCCAAGTTTTCCTTTGTGAAGCAAGCACATCTGAAACCCCACATACACATTTAAAACAGTAATAGGATGTGACAGCACAACATGATTCAATCATGTCAGAAGATGAGAACTGTAGAGAGAGATCAGTGATGTGGGGTTTTTTCAGTCTTTTCAAATGGCTGTTGCTTTTAGCAGATTTCATTGAGCAGGTGACCTCTTCAGCCTCATACGAAAGTAGAAACAGCAAATTCTGATCTATTGGTGTAACTGGGTCTTACAGAAGGCTAAATATGCATAGTGTTAAAAAACATAAGTCCTATTGTAAAGAATGACATTTTAATTATGTAAATGATAAAATCTCTCACATTGCAGAATCCAGATAATTATTTATCTCTGTCTCATGCTGCTTTTTTGTCTGTCTCTCAGTTTTTATTTTATTTTTATTATTATATTTTGCTTTGGCCTAACAGCCATGACATACATTTAATCAGGTCTAATAGCCACACATTATATTTTGTAATTCACAGTGAGAGTTCAAGTGACCAAGGCTATAAAAACTAAAATACACTTCAAATAACCACAGGAAACATTTCATTCCCTCCATAATAGCTTCCATGTTTACACTATGGTGGTATTTTCCTGCTGCTCCACGCTGCCAGGTGATAACACCTCTTGCTGTTTAGCAGTAAATTGTAAATATGGGAACCAAAATTTCGTTTGGACACTATCTGCTTCAGAAAGGAAGGATTCAGCAAATAATGGTCGATTCAGTATCCTGTCATTATTACCCCTCCCAGCCCACAAAAATTCATAAACTGATTTGCATCTCAGACATTTTTTAATGGTACAGGCATGAATTGATTGTTTGGTTGAGGGTCAAAGCACATGAAGCTGATGAAGAATGAATATATATATATATAAAGATATTATGCATCTCAACACATTAGCTTCAGAGATCATGCTGAATATCAAAATGACATAATATGCTTAACTTAAATAAGATATATTTTATTTTCATAGAATGGTAGAATCACAGAATCATAGAATGGTTCATGTTAGGAGGGACTTTAAGATCATCTACTTCCAACTCCCCTGCCACAGGCAGAAACACCTTGCACTAGACCTAGTTGCTCAAAACCTAGCTACTTACCTAGATATTTATTTAAAAAACAGTGTTTTCCTGTAAATATGTTGAGCTGTGGGAAAACCAGATAGAAAGCAGTTCATGATTGCAGAATCCACAAGTTTTATGTGATTGTCTTGCAAAGTGCTTCTCAGAGACTGAAAAATTTTACTCATAAAACCTCCAACATCTGTTATTACAAAATAACAACAAAAATATCAAGTCACAGGAAATCAAATCAAAGAATGGGGAAAAAATATATATATTTTGAGGAGGTTTTGGCAAAGGAGTTGGAAATATATACAGTAAAAATGTGCACACTTATTAAATAGCAAACAATCTATTCAATTTATTTAACTGCTTTATATATGTAGAGTGTGGCTTCTGGAAAGCAATTTTTCTTTTCTTTTATTTTCTTTTTTTTTTTTTTGACTTTTAACACATAAAACCAATGAAATGTCTGCTCCAGACAGATTGTCTTGACTTCAGTGTCATTCTACTGGGAGTAGATTGCCTTGCAATATTGCAGAGTGAATGAACCTCCCTGGATCTATAACTGTTAACCTCCTTCTCTATAAATCCCTCTTTGGGGCTTTTGGGTTTAGCTTAAATCTTAAAATTGTTTTATCTTTTGCAAAAGTTAACATTATGGTGAATTTTCTTCTAGACCTTGAAAAACATGGATTTTTAATTTTTTTTCATTTTCTGATTATATGTTTAAATGTAGTCTTTTGAAATATTTCCTTTTGTTAAAATTTATTCACATTCCTATAGAAGACATATAGTTCTTTACTATCTCTTCAAAAGGACAACAGTTAAATCTGCTTATCAAAAAAGGAAACTATTTAAAATTAACAGTTAATAATTATGGAAACAGTTTTCATTTAGGATAGTTTGCTATACTTCCATCTCTGTAGTACTTCTGTTAGGAGCAACAGAAACTACTTGTTATAGGTTGAAACAGATATTTTCATGTGGTTTTGTTTGAGAGAAATATGGGAGACCACACATGTGAAGACATACTGCACTCTATTGGCAGATGGTATTCTACAGGTGTCAACTAGACCATTTTTTTAAGCTTCTGTATTTTATTCAGTAAGAGTAAAAATTAAAGTTCTGGGGCTGGATTGAAGAATTCTGAAGAGGAAATAAATTTTTACAGATATGGCTTCTTAATACAACATTTGAAACTATCTCTTTAGCAAAATGTTTTGGCTTGAGATATGTAAAAGTTCATTTTATGCTTCAGCTTATTTTATTAAATCATATCATGCCTTCATAGTTGCAACATATTTCAATTTGGACCTGGACTCATGGAAGAAAATCTTGTAAAAAATTGCAGTTTCAAAAATTTTCCACCAAATTGAAGTGCTTAAAATATCTCCAGCTGGAATTTTAGCCCATAGAATGACTGAAGTAGCTGAACTGTCTTCTTAGCAGTATACCTGCCTCTGCCAATCCTAAAAGTCCAGGTCCTAAACCAGACAGATACACTGGAAACACAAAATTTGGGGTTTCCTGTGGTAATTGATGTTTTGGCATATCCAATCATAAACTATGAGGGTAAAATTTTGTGGAGATTTTAGGGATTGCTTAAGATGAGAGGTTTGATAATGATTATGCTAATTACTCTCTCTATGGTGTTAACCTTATCTTTTACAGAAAATTATAGCAATAATATCGTATATCATGCTGATAAGGAAAATCTTTTATGTTCTAGAGTGTTTTATTCTAGCTCTAGGATAAAGCTATAAAACAAAGCATAATAATTCTAGCTTGACCAAACTGTGAACAAGATGCCCTGTGTTACCTAAAAGGTACCCCAAGGCAGCATATAAATTTATTCCAAATCAAAATGCATCAGTTTTACTGAATTTAGAATTAGTAGAGAACATCTGTTTTTCCATGGCTGAATGGTAGCACATGCTGGCTCAGCACAATCATGAAGCAAAACCCTGTTAAGACATCTACAGCAAAATCACAGATTGCTTTAAATTTATGCATACAAGTAGTCTCCTAGTTTGAACATGGCTAAGTGCTTTACTGTCTCTTTTTCATTAATTCATGTAATCCAGTACCTTATCTTAATCTTTGCTTGTGTAAATTATGAAATTGCAAGTCTGACTTTGAGAAATGCAGAATCTAATGGAGAAAACTATAAAATAACATAATTCATAAGCACAACAGCACTGGGGATGCTTAAAATCTCTTCGTATTACTCTTTAATTATAATTTATTTTGACAACAGAAATATTCTGACATAATGTATTCTCAATTATCCAACTTTTTTTGGCTATGAGAAGTTGTGGCTATTCTGAAAGTTTCTCTCTCAGGAAATGTATAGTTCATTTTAATATATCTTGGGGAAAAATATATAAAACTAGTATTTGCAACTACTTCTTGATTTTTGAGAGGTTTTGTACAAAATTACTTTCAGTCTTAATTAAGCATAATAATAAATGCTCTGTAGGTCTCCATAGTTCTAAAGATACTGCTAAGGAAAGGGATGTAAATATTTATTTTTTTTTCATTGGCAGAACAATTTGCTTGAAATCTCTTTATGAGATTACCCTCAGCTTTCCTTCAGCCTTCTGCATTGCATGCTCAAGTTCTGAAAAATTTCAGAGGAGCAAATTGAAATTCCTTTCCAGATTTATCTCCTGAGGGGGACAACATTCACACTAAAATTAGGGACCAGGAGAAGCAGATTCTAACATACCCTATGTGTAGAAGGGTCTTTGGGGAGGAAACCCAGAATGTCTTGGAAGAGAAAATGGATATTTCTCCTTCAGCATGTCCACATCCTACTACATTATAGAGTCAGGACTTAATTTCAGTGTGTGTGAAATACTGAATTGAGAAAAGTTTCTGAATTTGGGGGTTTTAGGTATGATTTTCAGTTGAGGGTATGTTATTTGAAATAGTTCTTACCTGGAAACGAAGGGAGATTATTATACTGGAAACCCCTTTTTCAAAAAACCTTGCAGACAGATGAAAAGCTATGTGCAAAAATGTAAAGTGATATGTGCAATGTTAATAATCTCAGAATCACAGAATCATGTTATGTTGGAAAAGACCTCTAAAATCATTGAGTCCAACCTTTGACCAAGCACCTACCACCTTGTCAACTAGAGCATGGCTCTAAGTGCCAGCAAAGTCACAGCCACGTTACCTTCACTGTAATGGAATGTCTTTTCACTGCATGTAGCTCCAGCTTTGTAGGTCATGTAACTCATCCCTCAAATGCAAGAGGTCAAAAGTTCTGTTTCACTGACCGAAAGCTCCACTATTATATGTCCAAACTTCAAGTTCATTCAGCTGGATGTGCCCATCAGCTGATACAATCATTACTAATTCGAGGAATTCACCTAGAAAAATTCTTGGCCAAGGACATGTACATTTTCCATCTTCTGTACTTACACAGTAGCAGATAAATCAATTTTCACAAATATGTATTTCATTTATTTAGGTATAGCTAGAAGACCAGAATAACCTGCAAATATATATTTGTGTTTAGGTGTTTAGACTGACAGAGGAATTTTCGCTTAGTATGTAGGCAAAATTAGTGACTAAACTTTAGCTGGTGTTCACCCAAACATCTTTTCTCCCTATTAAAGAATAAAATATTTTGTTTTTCTTTTCCTAGAATTTTGATCAATATCAATTTACTGAGATTTCCTGGTTAAATTTAATTTCAGCCTTCTTAGTTTTGTTATGGCATCATATCAATGTCTTCTGAATTTTTTTAAAGAATAAATTATTTTATTTGGGTTTTTTTTAGTTATGTGATGTTATACACTGAGCAGAGCTTCTGTTGTTGTATTTTCCAAGTTTCAGAGAATATAAAATATTTTGGTTTTATTTTCATTAGAGGAGTTTCCTTATATTTGGCCTGTTTAGGATGACGTTCCATTGGGATAATGTTTCAATAATTATATGAGTTGGAATTTCTAGAGGAGCTTCTTCTTTCAGTGACTCTTCTGTATAAGTCAGTTTGCAGATCAAATGTGAAATTCTTGCCTTTCTTTGATCTTTTTTACTGGACATTTTAATGTCTGTTGGATTTTATAATCCATGCAAGCAGGATAATTTTTCATAGCAGCTTCTTCTTTTTTTCTCTTACACATCACATATGAAGTAAGATAAACTGATTCTCAACTGACTCTAAGTATTGCCTATTGACAGAGGGACAGCCTACTTATAACCTATTTAAAATTAAATTGATACAGCCTGTATTGTGAAATTCACTATTACTTTGTATTATTAATTTCAGTTAACTGGGTCTCAGTTGCCAAGCTGAGCAAAGATATTTCAACTTTTAAATTTAAAATGACAATACTGACATGCGAAAAGACAAAAAATAATAGCAGGGTGTGATGGCATCATGTAAGTTATTTCATCAGATGAAATTCTTGTGATAATATATATCTCAAATATTTTAAAACAAATATCCAACTCTTCTGGTTGTTCAGAGTTACATGAAGAAACCTGCTGACTATGTCAGCACTGACTATGTCAGTGCTAAGGCACTGGAAACAAGGAAAATACCCAAAAATATCAAGCCAAGAAACATATGAACAAGTAATTTTCTTGTTTCCTCTAGAAGCCCCAGTGCAGACTAAATGATCTGTGGCTGCATTATTCAGCAGGACTGTGGATCTGAATCTGGATCTGGATCAGTCAGTGGTAGACCCACCACTGATGTACTACAGATGTAGCATCGTTTTGAAACATTAGTGTTTATGGATACATTAGTGTTCCAGTCCTGTAATGTCTTTCCTGATATGAATTCTAGTTCCTTTTGAATGCCAGAGTCACAGAACATCAACAAGGTTTTTCTTCTTAAGATGCCTAGACAGACTATATTTCCAGAGCCTTAGCTGTTAGATAATCCTACCACTTCTACTGATGAGCAGATCCATATTTTCCCATGTTTTACAGTAATGAAAGTTAGTGGGTGTTCCGGGGTGAACAGAAAAAGTTGAAATAATTAGGAAACAATTTCCTCATGATTCTCCTCCTCTCCAGGGAGCATTCAACAGAATTTCCTTAAACCATGCATTTAGAAAAGAGAACATTGGTCTGTTAGGATTATAAAAATTGCTAGCTTTCACAAAACTCTAGAAATCACAATATTTTCCATTTACAGTTGATTTATATAACATATCAGTCATAGTGAGAGAGTGGTTTTCTTTTCCATCTTCATTTTCCCCTACACATATAATTTCCACAAAACTGTAATAACGCCCAAAAGCTTACTTACAAAATAGACAGTAGTAGTTTGAAAAATGTTGCCATATTCCTGTATTTTTCTTTTTCTCAAAGCTGAGGATTGTTTCAGAAGGAAATACCATGATTAAACAGTTTTAGAGATGCTTTTGGACTTGAAGAGATCAGGCAATTGTGCCAAGTTCCCTTTCAGTTTGACTCAAGGCTGTGTGAGGTAAGATGTAAGCAAATATGCGAGTAGAGAGGAGGGAAGGTCTTCTACCTTCCCTCCCTCTTAAATCTCTACAATTGTATTGTAGACTCATTGTCATTGCGTTCCATTTAGTTAAAATGGATATGGAAAATAAATGCTTTTGTAAAAATAGAAAAATAGCAAAAGTTAATGAATAGCAAGGAATCTGTCTTTTATTGTCAGGAAAACAGAGTCAGTACAAGAACTGTGAGTCCTACCGTCATTGTCCTTGCCCTTGTAGAACTTGAGTATTTGTTTATTTTTTAGTTCAGATCTTGCATGGTTTTCCCTTCACACCACAAAACAATGATGTGGTAAAAAGTATGAATTCTTTGCTGACATGTTAATAGGCTTTGCTCACATTCATGACCTCAAGAATTGACTGTCCCACAAATGTCCCTGAATTGGTAACAGGGTCTTTTTTTATTTTTTTTTTTCTCTTTTCCTATTGTAATATTTTTAGTGGCTGTTTTTTAAAGTACTTTTCTGAATACATATATATCTTTGGAGTGCTTGCTTTCACTGCTTTCAAGTACTCTGCTCTTTATTGTCCTGAGCTTCTGCAGTAATATAATGAAGATAACCTTGAGTTTTTGTTGTTTCCCCAAGTGTCTCATATTTTAACTCACTGAGTACTGCAGAAGCCAAGGACTACTGTGCTCTACCCTGGAGGTAAATCTAGAGTGCAGTAGTATTTCAGCAAGTTATATGAAATGTCTCACATACTGACCATATTCATGCTACCAAGTTATGCTCAGACCTAAAATGTAACAGCTAAAAATCATGAGGGTCATTGCTGTTTCCTGAAGGTGAAAAAAATGTGCAGAATATCTGATACTTACCAAAGAAATCCAGAGGAGAAAAAGAGCAAGAAAGAAAGCTCTGGATCCTAATTACCCACACTGTTTAACACCTGTCTCCTCAGCTCTGCCTTTGAACTGCTACAAATACTCCATCTACCACAAGGGGTAAAAGCTCTGAGAAGCATGTGAACCAATTGGTGCATTTGGTTCTCACCTTTTATTTAGCAGAGCAGATACTATCTTTTGTAATATTGGTATTGTTTATATTGCCATCAGGTTTGCATCTTGCTTTACAGTCTTTTTAGACAGTGCATGAATGAAGAAAAAAGATGAATCTAAAAACTGGCAGGGAGTCTATCTATTTTATACAAAGCATGAGGAAAGTTGCATGAGACAATATTCCATTCACAGTGTGTGCTTCAGTCTTGGTTTGGAAAGGCCCTTAGGGACACTTTTAACTTGAATCCCTCTGAAGTCCATATATTTACATGTGCATAATATCTGTGGTTGTTGCTTCACAATGTGTTTTTTCAGTGCATCTGAAGGAAAGATAGGGGAGTATCTACAAAAACATTACCAGTCACCTCTGTCTCAGCCCGACAACATCAGCACAGCACAAAATGCATTTGGAGATGGCACATGAGAGGTTATTGCTTAGAGATACAATGGCCTTTTTCTTTCCCAGAGACTGTGGTGTGTGCATGAGATGCATCTCCCAGGAGCAGTTCAAGCTATGGCAAAATTGTCTCCCCATTTCAGAGCTTAGTGCCATGTAAGGAGGGGGATGCAACAGCGCTGTTCCTTTCTTCCTGCACTTTAAGGAGTTCTGTCAGGCATATCATGCTGCAACCTCTGTGTCCCCCTAGGTAAGTCCCTGTGTCAAAAGCTCGACTTTTTCCCAAAGTCTTTTAGTTTAGAGATCAGATCCAATGTTTAAACCATTTAAGCCTATTACAATTCAAGGTAGACACCTGAATTTTGCCACACCTTTCCACATGCCTGGTGCTTGCCTCAGAGGTGTTATTGTGAGTGAACAGTAAAGGTACCAGAGCTTTCTGTGGCTTTGTATTCCTTCATGATAGACAAACTGCTCTCATAATAACAGGAGGAAATTGCATCTGGTGAATCTCTGTTAATGGCATTAGTGAGAGGTTAATTTGGCATGGTAATTTTCACTGGAGACCTGTTGAAATCTGCACAGAAGGGAGTCCTGTTTTAGCAATGTTTTGAATGTCTTTGTGAAGAATTAGGGCAAAGTCTTTACTTCCCACCCTTGTTTGTTTTTCCTTCAGAAGGAGAAGGGCATTTATTGTGATCCATGGAGGTTACTACTCTAGAAAGCTAAGAAAGAGCATTTCATCAGAGAAAACAAATACACTTGTAGAAGCAACAGTGAAATTTGATAACCTTCTAATCTATTTATCAAAGGGCCTGCAGCTCCATTTCAAGGCAGGTAAAGGAATATTTACTGAAGCCAGCAAATGAATCTACCTCCACACAACTGAGATAACTAAAAAGGGAGAAAGAAACAGGCACAAAACCGTTAGCACCTGCCAACTCTTATTAAGAGATTAGAATGCTTAAAAAGACAGTGAGCAGCTCAATATTTTCTTTTAAGTTTCTCTTGCCTGATTTCTCATGCATGCTGCTGTGCACCGCAGTGAAACAAACAGGTCACATTTCAGCTCCTCAGAGCTTCAAAAGCACTTTATGGCATAAAGATCAAGTAGCTTCTCTTCAGACTTTGCAAGATTTTTTTAAGAAATGTATCTTTTTAAGAAATGTATCTGTGCCCAAGTGATTGACTCGTAGGAAACAGAGTGAGGCTAAGCGTTAGCAAGAAACTTAGTTCCCAATGTGACAGTAGAATTACTTTACACATGAATGCTCAGTGATTTAGGAATTGTTCTGAGATACACTGAAATATCCTACAATTTCAACAAGTTTCCTCTTTAATCAGTGGAAAACACAGTTTACAAATAGGCTTCTTGTGAAACAGTGATGAAAGCAGCACTGCTAGTCATACAGATCAGAGAGTATAAATCCCCTTGAAGCTGACAGGAATACAGACAAATGTTTTAAAAAGGAAAGAGCTATTTCTGGTAGAAACTGGGGGGCCTGATCCCTCTGTGAAAGGCTAAAACTTACAGGACAAATGGCTTGCAGCTGCCAGAATGTGAACCATGTGCCTCCTGAGAGGGGGCAGTCAGGTGGCCCATTGCATTTGTTGCTTCATCACCCTTTAGTTTAACCAGGAATTAGACCAAACAACAAAGGCTGAGGGAAAACTGCTCAGTTGCAGAAAGAAAGGGGTTAGTGCACTGAGCTGCCTGTGGAGATGTGGTCTATCCCCGGCTGGGAGTGGGAAATGGGCAGGGTTAGGGGGAACAGAACACCCAAGTAACAGCGGTGTCTTCGCTGCTCTCATAACACCCATGGCTGGGGCAGGACAGGCAAACCTGCAAGCCTGTTATCCTCAGATGGACAGGGAGGTACAAACCTTTCCTTCCCAAACTGCCTTCCCCCTGTCGGAAGCCAGGCACCCAGGCAGAGCTCCAGGCTCTTGCTGATTGGGCTGACAAGACCACTCCTAACTTCTATTGCATTTGGCCCATCAAAACAAACAAAAAAAACAAACAAAAACTAGTCAAACAAAACAAAACCACAACAAAAGACAATCAAAAAGCCAGAACAACTGATCTCTGCCTTTGTAAGACACCATTTGGAGTATTGCATCCAAGTCTAGGGTCCTCAGAATAAGAAATAGATTGGTATGGGGGGACAAAGGAGCCACAAAGATAAACAGAGGGACGAAATGCCTCTCCCACAAAGACAAGCTGAGAGACCTGGGGCTGTTCAATCTGGACAAGAAAAGATCTTGGGGAGACCTCATTGTGATATTTCATTACCTTGAGGGGATTATAAAAAGGAGGGAGAGACAGTTTTTATATGGACAGATAATGACCAGGCAGGGAAAAAAAGTTTTGCACTTGCACATACAATGTCATTGAAAGAAAAGAAATACATCTTTTTTCTAACAGAAGAAGTCTGCAGAGAAATAATAGTATTATAAAGATTACATTTTATGAAGCATCCTAAAAATACTGGAATTTGAAATTAATCCACTGTGTTCAAATGAAGAAAGCAATGTGAAAACAGTTTTGGTATACAAAACATTTTAACTTCAGTTGGTTTCCACAGTTCCTGTTCTATACTTTGAAGTTGTACTACAAAAGAAGGCTTAATTCTCAACTTTCTCAGTGATCTTGTAGGGCTGATATAAACCAAAGTACAGATCATGTTAGAAGAAAAAGTGAACCTGACCTTTTTCATAATGAGAATGGAGACAACAAGTGGGACAAAGCAAAACATCTTATAACTTCATTAAGTCTCTTGGATGCATTTACACAAATGTCCCTTTGCACATTCTGATTTTTAAAAAAATTATTACATAATGGTACTGCATTTTCATTATAGGAATGTGACTGTTTCTCTACAGCCCCTTTAGTTCAGGCCTATTCAATGAGAAAAAAATCTGTCAGCACCTGGATATGTGTTGCAATCCCATAGTTGAATACTAGCTTAAACACAATGTGGTCCTCAAAGACAAAAAATGCTGTATTCATTTCCTAGGATTTCTCATTTCTTTTTATTTAAAGTAAACCCATATTTTAGAACAAGAATAATTTACAATTAAGTTTTAATTTAACAGACTTTATTGATCTAAGCTCCAAAAGGATTTAGTGATTTTTTTTTCCAAATTTGCTTTCAATCACCTTGTGTTCAATTTAATTAATTACATTGTGTGCCCTCAGAACCTTTGTGTTTAATTAGAATACAGAAGAGAAAGATTTTGATTTAAATTCTTACATTATCTCATATATGCTTATTTATGGAAAAGCTTTTGTGAGTGGATGTAGAGCAGCTCAGTCACTGTGAATGAAGTAGAAATAGGACCCTTTGTGTGTATATGCATTATTTTAATGGATTAATATTAGCCTCTCTTATTCACATTTATTGACCTTTTACTCTCTAATACTGTTTGCATATTTGTCAGACACTTTTCATATCTCCCTGTAGGTGGTAAGAGTTACCCAGTGTTGACTACGCCTTTGAAAACTTGAATTTAAAAGTATAAAGTACTACACAGAGGCATAACACTAGAAATTAGTAACATTAAACAGTTTTAATTAATTCCCATGGTGGAATTATGTTTTAAAATAACAACATGATACAACACACGTCTGTTAGTAACAAACTCGTTGTCCTGGCTTGTCTCTTGCCAATTCTGGTTTCTCTGCTCTTTGGAAACTTTCTCTACTTGCAAATTTTTTTTTTTTATCATGTATTTTACACAAATAGAGGAACAACTTTTGGAAACAACTAAATAAACCTAACAAACCTTGTGACAGCTGCCATATTTTAAAATTTCTATCAGGATCCATAAAATATAGTGGTTTTTGAAATTTGCAATTATATTGGTTTAAGAAAAATCAAGTCATTTGACTATACAAGAAGCTTCTCTTTTCTTAAAAAGGCTCAATTTGTAAATTGTAGAAGAGTTTAGAGAATATGTTTAAATTCACTCCTCACCACTCTAACTTTTTGAATAGCAACTTTACATTAATTCAGACCTTTGCTATCACTACATTAGGAAAAAACCCTTTTTTTTCTTTTAATTTTCTGAAAAAAAACCAAAAAAACTGATGGATAAGGCTAAAATGTAGTAAAATACTTTCTCTGACCATGACAGCTAACAATATATAACTAAGACTCATTATCAAGTGATAGTCTCTGAAGTTTAGAGGGTCTAACAGTAATGTAATGATATCTAAATGGAAGTCATTAAGAAGACAAATACAAGTTCCTTACAGTAAAAAGATAACAGACATAAATTAAAACAAAATATTCCAAAATATAATCAGAAAATAATTTTTACCCATGAGTATCATTAAGAATCTTACAGGGAGCCTCTGCAGGCCCCGTCTTTGGTGAAGATGTTCAAGAAAAATCCCTGAGCAACTCAGTCTCTTCTCACAAGTGGCTCTGCTTTGAGTAGGGGGGTGGTCTAGAAATCTCCTGGGGCCCTTTCCACCAAGATTATTCAATTCATCTATTTCATGATTCTCCAGACCTGGTTCAAAACCACCATAACATACAGCCTTTAGTGACCTATTTTGCAATAAGAGCATCTCTTCATTCAATCATGTCTTATTACCCACATATGTTGTTGAAATCAGATCCTCAATATGATTCTCCATTTCGTAAAAGTGAGTCTTCAACATACTTTTTAATAAGAGTAATGATAATTAATCTAGCTTTGTGATTTTCTCAGTCTCAGTCTTGTGTTTTCAACTGTTTGGAATAGGTAATGTTAAAACATGAATTTGCATATGCATAGAAAGACACCACCCCATGATATGCTGTCTTCTGTTAGACAAAGGAAATATAAATCAGTCAGTCTATCAGTCTGTCAGTCAATCAATCAATCATGTAAGTCAGTGATTTGTTCTGTGGTTCAGTAAACAAAGTATTTGAGTAATAATGTCTGCAGAACTTTGAGAGCTGTAAAACAATTTGGAATTAACACAAAACTGATGAATACAAGTAATGCAATTAAACATAATATAAATCAATTAATCACAGGTACTAGAGTGTATAAAGAGAAAAATATTGCTCTTGATTTTTTCTCTAATATTTCCTAGCAATTCTTCTAAAGTGATGAATTCTGATCTCTCCATTCTTGTGTCTTTTGCTTATAGGCTATTTCAACATAAATAAGACCAGGATGAATGAATCAGTTTCCCAACATAATAATAAGAGACGTTAGTTATTGCATTGAAATGAGTCCTTGTCTTACCGTGTCCTTCAGGAAAAAAAGATAATCAACTGTCTTCGTTATAAGATTTGTCAGCATGGTAGAGCTAATATTAATGCATTTTAAATTGAAAATAAATAGCAGGGCTGACATTTATATACAATGCTGGAATGTGACAGGGTACTGTATGCGGTGATGTGTGTCATTGGCTGATGCAGACTGAACACATTATCCCCACTGCTCTTTCTGTGCATAAATCAGTGTAATTATTTAATCTTTAATTTTAAACAACTACCACTTTGGTCTAGCTCCCACATTTCTTTTTTACAGGAGCAAGATAGACACTGGAATTATTTTTTCATCTCACAAGGAGGACTTCCTGATGGGAGAAATTATATAGCAAATTTTGACATGAAATTACTTTGCACAGTTTGTCGCAAAGTCCTTGGTGTGTCTTTTAACTGATCATGTCCAATTCAAAACCTGAATTGTCTGCCAAAAGAGTTGTTCCTAATTTTGTGGCTACAGCACTTTTTGGAATGAGAGTTTGCCAATAATATTGTTAGTGGCCAAATTTTAACATATTTTTGAGCTACTTAGAAGAGGTTAAATTTACAGACAAAGAGTACCTAAATCCACAGAACACAAAATTTTTTAGCGTGGATGCATGTCCTTTAATGGAACAATCAAACCAAACTTTACACAGGGTAATTTATCTACAATAAGATATTTTTGTAGGTAAAATGCCACATTTCCCAAATTCAGATATCTCATTGCATTCTGTGATTCACTTGTGCCATGATCTGTGGATGTAAGGCAAGACTACCCAGTAAAATAAATTTTAATAAAATTTCTTTGCTACTTGCATCTATTTCATGTCCTTAGAATTAGTAGTTTAACAATAGAATGTGAATAAGTATATCCCCTAATATAGGAGTTTACAGTAGGGGAGGATAATCTCTTTAAATCTCTGCATCCCTAGGGTAGCTAGGCTCTTTCAACAGGTGAGTCATAGTTAGAGCCAATGTGTCTCCGCTGGTTACGCAAAAACTGAAGTAAAAGATGACCTTGGCACCTGGAAAGCCCAGTTAGTAATGCTTCATTAACAATTTAACTGATATAATCTCCACCTCTGCAATACAAGTACAGCCTTGCTTGAGCTAAGAATAAAACTTCTTTTTAGAGACTGGAGACATGAATTCCACCTGCACTTCCCTTTCCAACAGTTCAGTTTCCAACCTCAGCCTAAGATATCTGATGCTGATAGGTGTCTGAGACAGCCAATATTTCACAAAGTGTATCAAGAGAGATTTGAAAAATAACCCTAAACCCATATTTGACAAAACAGATCCAAAATGAGAGAGTAAAGTGTAGAGACCTAAATAACTAAATTTTAAATTATTGTACCCAAAAGAACAAAGTCTCTTTTGTAGTTCCTCGTTTCTGGATGGAGTATTGTAGACAACAGAAGTGAGGAGACATCAAACTGGGAAGAATGGAAATAGCAAAATATATCTCTACATTTTGAAGTTGTACCTGCAAGGAATTGAATGAATTTAAAGAGAGAGAGAGGTCATCACATATGGTGCTGTATTTCTTAAGTCTCCTTAGACCTTTCTTTTTCCTTTTCTCTTGTACCACTCTGTGTAATTGTGTTAACAGAACATGCCTTTTAAAAAGATATTAAAAATTAACTCTTCTCTTGACAATTACATTTTGAATTAAGTTCTTCAAAGACTTCACAAACAGGACTGGGAAATCCTACTTATTATTCACTTTGCAGTAGCACACACAAACTCCTGGCACTAGAGATTGTTTTGCTGACGTTGAAAGCAAGGTCCAGAACAGCAGGGTTAGCAAGTGTTCTATTCTGAAGTGTATCCTGGGATTCTGCACGTACACCTAGACAGCTGATCTGATGTACTGGTGACAGACTTCAGAATTTTCCATCTTGCATTTCCTATTGCACTGAGTGGTAGAGTGTTTCAGTATTCACACCAGACAGGAGGTCATATGGAAGGACATAGAAAGTCTTTGGCTTTGACTGATCCTCAGACCAGTTCCTGTGGTCCATCTCTCTCTTGCAGACTTGGAGTCTCCTACAGAAACACGAGAGGTTTAGACTGAATATTATGAAAAACGTCTTCTTTGAAAGGGTACTCATGCACTAGAACAGACCATCTCTCTGGAAACTGTAAGTCTTCAAAAAACTTTCAGATGGGATGTTTAGGGACATGGTTTAGTGGTGGACATGGCATTGTTAGGTTGATGATTGGACTTGATGACCTTAGAGGTATTTTCTATTCTTAATTATTCTGTGAATCAGTTCTTCATCCTGGTTTGAACCATGACTCTTTCCCTCTATTCTACTCATATTCTGAGCTTTTCCTCTCCCTTAAACTCAGATGGATCTTCTGGCCTCTTGCCATCCTTTGATATTCCGACCCGCAATTTCCCACAAACAGGATTTTCATGAAGGTTGATTAATGCAGACACCCTTTCCTTAAATATCTTTGCTGTTATTACTGGTCCACAGAGCATAAAGATACAACATGGGACCAATTAGCTCTATAAGAAAATAGTGCCTAAATGCCTTTAATCTGCATTAAACAGGGGTGATTGTGAAGAGTGAAGTTCCTGTTCTGGTAACCTCCAAGTAAATGGTTTATTGAGAGTTCTCAGTAAGTTAGGTTGTCACCATTCTCCAAAATGAGGCTGTCTCACAACTCCAATTACAACACAATGTAATATCCCAAATTTCCACCTCTTTATTTGAGACAAATGGTTCTGGAAACAAGTACAGCAGAAAGATTTTTTTTATTACAATATCAAGACTGCAACAGTACAAACCAAACAGGTTTTATCAACTTTGACCAATTTCTGGGAATTCAGCATGTCCTGGACTTCTGACTTTGTGACCAGTTTTCTTGTATCATTTTAACTATATAAGGGCTGCAGGATTCATCAATTCTGCTATACTTAATGGGATTTCTGGTGTTTTAACACCCATCAAAACAGATGACTGTCGACAGATTCTATTTTTAAAACTTTAAAAAAATTAAAATTTACATTAATTTTTTTTTTTAGATTACTTTTAAAAAATGTAACTTTAAAAAAACTAGCTCTAGACTTGTCAGTAGTCTGCTTCATTGCTGGATTTCGTCTATTGCAGTTAATCTAAATAGTGTAATTGAGCCCAATTCTGACCAGAAATTGTGGCTCCTACACAAGTCTGTGAACAAATAGTAGTTAAATATGATAATATGTGCTAGTTAACAAGGCAAAGAAATGAAAGCAAAATATGAAGTAAAAAACAACAACAAAAAAAACCACCTAGCACTTCATGGTTGGGAACTAATTTAGTATAGATAAGTCACTAAGAAGGAAAGAAGTAGACAGGGGAGATTTGCTAAGTTTCCAAGCAGCTTGTTAGTATTCATGAGAGTGGATCTATAGTAATTATCATGACACACAGATAGTTCATAGTCTAGATGAAGGATTCTGTGTGTCAATCAGTGAAAATGTAATCACCCAAAAAAAGAGAAGTCTGAGACTGGTTTCTGAGATTAACCAACTTAGAAGGAAATTGGAATTTTAGAATTTTTAGAACTTTAATGGCAAAGGAGCATAGAAGCTTAATATATTATTTTCTCATTCTGCTGAAGAGGACAATTTTTCCTCTCTACTCAGAAGTTGTCAGGCCATATCTGAAATATTTGGTTTGATTTTGTTTCCTGTTATACAAAAAGGTTTGGACAGGCTAGAGAAGGTCCAGAGAAGGGTACAAAAATGATCAATGGGGAACCTGTCATAGGAGGAAGGTCTGAAAGTCAGCCTTGAGATGAAAAAATTTAATGGAGACCTCATTAATAGGTTCCAGAATTTAAGGTGCATTACACTTGATAAAGATGGAGACTTTCTGTCATGGTTTAAGCCCAGCTGGAAATTAGGTACCATGATGCTGCTCATTCAACCCCCCTGTCTGCCCTTCCCACTAGCAATAATGATAACAAATAGAAAAAATAAGTCATCCACAATGCAGTTTCTCACCACCAGCTGACCTATGCCAGAGGCCCCTTCCCAAACCCAAATCAGTCCCTACTTCAGTGTTACTTCTCCCATTTCATATTCCAGGCATGATGTTCTGTAGTGTGGAACATCCCTTTGGTTCACCTGTCTTTGCTATTCTTCCTCCCAATTTCTTTTGTGCATCTCCTCACTAGCAGAGCACGACTTAGGATAAACACAACAAAAGACCAAAACATCATTGTGTTATCAACACCATCCTCTTTCAAAATCCAAAACATAGCACTGTAACAGCCCCTGAGAAGAAATTACCTCTATCCTAGCTGAAACCAGGACACTTCCTTTTTACAAGGAGTCATTTGGAAGACAAAAGAGGTAATGAATACAAGTTACTTCTGGGGAGATTCCAGTTAAACACAGGAGGAAAATTTTTCACAGTAAGAAAAATCAGCCATTGGAATAATCTCACCAGGGAAGTGGGGGACACTTAAGATTCATTTGGACATGGTACTGGGCCACATTGTCTATTTTGTTGCTAAGAAAGGCTGGACTTATTGATCTATTTACATTTTAAGATAATTCACTGGCTTGCCATTGTGCATATTGATATTAGCAAGGATGAGATTCCTGGCATGAAGAAAAGCAGCTGATCACAACAAAAATTTATTTTGTTCTGTGTTTTTGTCCCATTACAAATCCCTCAAAAAAGCTTTGTGTATGGCGCAGGATGACAGACTATGCTGTCAGTGCTGAGTTCCCAAGATGCTTTTGATATTCATAAACACAGCATCTCAATTTAAAAAAAAATAATAAAACCTGTCAATATGAGGAGAAATATAGCTTAATCAAAAGGAAAATTAGCTAGGTCACAGGCTAGCAGAGAAAGATCTGCAATTACTGTCTTGAGTACATTAAGGAAAAAAGTATTTTGGAGGAGTCAAAGGAAAGCTACCAGACATAACAGGTTTTGATTAAGGAACTGTCCTGGGTTTTGATTAAGGAACTGTCCCTAAACCAGGACAGGAACAAAAATCATTTAAAAAAAAGACAGGGAAAACTTAAAAATAGCTATGTTTTCAAAAGTTTTAAAGTGTTTAAATTCCAAATGCATTTAAAGTTCAAAAATAACTTTTGGCCTCATTTTAAATAAAGATCTGTTTATGTTTAAATAAATAATAAGTAGTGCTTGTTTCATTTTGATTACATTTTCTGTATTTTTCTGCTTTTCTTTTTTTTCAGTCATTTCTGGGGAATGTCACACAGGAAACATGGTATATGCTTCTGATGTTCCAGCTGGTCAGAAGCCATCAAAACGTTCAGATTTAAGCTGCAAAGTAACTTTCAGTCTATGAATTAACAATACTGCACAAAAGGACATAAGGCTTCCTTACTCCTCATTTCCAATTATTCTCTTCTCCCACACATGCAATTCACAAGGCTGGATCACAGGTCTAATTCAGCTGAGAATGAAGTTAGTAAAAAAGACCTAGTCTTGCAAGGACTTGTATTACAAAAAGCTAATCTATTTTCCATTGTAATTTATCCTTCAAGATTTTTTTTTCTTTTATTAAGCATTTAAGTTCTGCTTTTAGAATATTAGACACATATCCTTTTACCTTATTTTATTAAACAAGTGAGCAAATCAGACCAAGCATTTCCAGTGGCTGCTTTTGTAGGTTCCCCATTGGCTTTGACAACAAATGTGAGTGTTCAGTCAACAAGGAGTAGAAGCTTACAAAGTCTTCTGAACCTGTAATTATGTTTTGGACTCACATCAATAAGGCAAACACACGATTTATTCACAGTTGTCTCCCATTGAAATTCAGAGTAATTCCCTAGATGGCAACAGTCCACAGGACAATAGTCACTCACAGTGCATTACCAATTAACCATCCCATCCACAGTCTTATACCCATGGTAGTCAGCAATGGTTTGTGCAGAGGAAAAAGGCAGAAATTTCAGAATAAAGCACTGTAAGGCATCTTTTGTGCATTATCAAGCCACCTTTTGTGCATCTGCATTTTAAGTATCTAATTCTGTAACTCTCCTGAAGTAAGTCATGTAAGTGCCTTTACACATGCAGAGAAAAGCCTATAAGTTCTTCAAAAGGATACCAAGTACACCTCTGGAAAGTATCTAAGGGGAACAGAGTTTTGCACTCTGAAGGTCTGCAAAAATATTTTCCTCTAGAAAGTATACTCTGGCCTTACCTTGGAGGGATCATTTTCTGAATCTTAGTTTCTTGTTGTAAAGAAACTATTGCTGTCTGACTGCCAATCCCACATGTTACATGGGAAAATATTTCTGTCTGTTATTTCAAAAGTTATATTTTTCAATTCCATTACTCTTTTGACCCCCATTTCTGGAACATAAAACAACAAGATCAGAAAATTCTACATCTTCTCTACAATAAAATTTTATATTTCTTTTTTGGTCACCATTTTTTTTTCTAAAATGTCGTAACTTAATCTTTCAGTCATAATTCATTTGTATCCCTTCACTGATTGATTCAGAGGTCACAATGACAGAAATGTAATCTCAAATTTTTTGCTTCCTTTTTGATGTGGGTTATCTCTTTCTGGGTGGAGTATTTCGAGTAGACATGTGGTATTGGCTGTGCAGGAGACTTTTTCTATCTCATTTCTCAGGTGTTGTAAATCCACTTGTGTTTTCCACCTGCAACTGCACAGAGCTCATTGAAGAGCAAGATCCAGATTATTTTCCAGGACTGACATATTATACATAAAACCCCTCATGTATACAAGTAGATACAATTTTCTTCACAAAATTTCTTTCCTTTTAATTCTTCAACACTGAACTTCAGCAAATTTTCAGTTTAGCTGAAGTTTAATTTCTTTTTTTGAAATTCATTAACTTTTTCTTACAGTACATTTGTTTTTTTTTTGTTTAGCTTTCTTTCTAATGCATTAATAATGCACATTAACAAGCAAAATATTGAATATATATGATAGTCTGAGACACCCTACTTTTAACCTTTTGTAATGATGAAAACTTATTATTTTCCCTTTTGCTTCCCACTACCCATTTTGTATACGTGACTGTGTACTACCCTCAAATAATAATAATTTCATTTATTTATTGCCTTTCTTAGGAACCTGGTTAATGGGTTTTGAACAACTAAATAAATTGTCATCAGGATCACATTTTTATTTATATGCTTTGGAAGAGTTTTAATTCATTCGAGAGAGAATTTTCTTTTGCAGAGATGAGGTTGTTTAGCCTTTCTCATATCACCATCTACATTTCATTTTATCATTCCACTTTTAACATTTCTTTTTATCATTCCACTTTTAAATATTAAGCAACTAATTGGCTTCCAGACATGTCTGTGGCTTACTTGTAAGAGAGTTTCCGAATGACTGGGAATCATTCTGAGGTACAAAGTAAAATATTTTCTACTGTCAATGCTTCTAATCTATTAACTTTTTAATTGCAGACTGTACAATTTCTGGTATCATGTCTGATGTTTTACTCTCAGGCTCTTTATTGATATCTTCCAGCATTGTCTTCTATTTGCTGAACAAGCTGTAGCAACAACAAATAAAAGTAAATTTGAAGGGCAAAATATTTTCCCTGATACTACTGACCTATGCAAATGGTTGGATGTGTCAGCAAATAGTTACATTCAGACTTGACCCAATGTACCACAGGACATCACCTAAGAAAAACTGCAATAGAGTAAATATTTGAAAATCAGAGAGCAAACACTTGTTCACAGAGAAAAAGTTCCCTTTACAACAGCTTGTATAAATACTGGTTTTGCATAGTTCAGGCAAGCCCCTAAGAAAAGAGGGGACAAATATTGCTGTAATGGCAAAGTCAAATACATATAATGCCATAAAAACAGTGTGGTAGTGATGTAATGTATTCATTACAAGATCATGCTGTTTCATTTGTGTGTAACTCTTCTACAGCACCTCTGTGGAATACACAGTGTCTTTCTGCATATTGTTATTGCATACCAATCAGTGAAGGGATACAAATGAATTATGAAAAACACTGAGTCCCAAATCCTCTTATTCTCTCTAAGATGGCACCACATTTAACAGAGAGCCTCTAAAGAATGTAAATAAATTGATATTGATATTTAATTTCTAACAAGAATATAGAATTTTCAGAATAATGTCTAAAATTGAGATAGCATCATATAATCCAACAGGATCAAATAGAAAGAATTTTATAGCAAACACTGCACATTATGATACTGTGTTTTATTCAGTTTCCCACAAAAGTACTTCATCAAGTAGTGAAAGGATTTTGAAATTTCAGATAAAAGCACATATTTAGATTTAGTACTATTAAAGATGATGGAAATCAGGCAGAGGGAAAACAAGGGATGTTTCTCTTTATGGATAAATCTGTTAGTACAGCCATTCACAGAGCAGTATCACACTCATCGTGCAATTAGATATGATGAGGGGGTTTTGTTAGCTGAAAACAGTACCTAATATAACCTGTCTTGAAATTTCCAATTTTCAGTCTAGCATAAAAAACCTTTTTTCTTCCTGGAAGTGGCATGCAGGACTGATCTAAATATCTAAATATCTTGTCTTTAAAGACAAGAAGTGGCATAGAAATTGCATATACTGTTAAAATCAGCTATTTCTTCTGCAAAACTATATAGTACTGCTAAATGCTGACCCTCTCCTCTTGGGCTGGAATCACTGAGACATTCCTGGATCTTCTGCTTCTGAAAGCACAACAAAGTTTGAAGGAAATAGAACTGTTTTTTCCTTCTAAAAATTTCCAGGCACTGAAATTTAGACTACTGCTAACACAGAAAATGATTGTGAAAAATAAACAGGTATTTGCATTTTGGAAATTCAAAAAAAGAAAGGAGGAAAAAAAATAGGTAGGAAGAGAAAAGAACTGTATCATTCATATCTTCTTGACAACTGAGTGATGCAAATATGCTCCATCTAAGCAAAGTTCTTGAGACTTTCTTTTACTACCAAGTCTCAAATCTCATGCTTTGAGTCTAAACCTTTCTCAAAGTGATACCTATCTCACTTTGTCCTAGAGAAAGCATGATGGAGCCCCTCTTCCTCTGTGTATTAGACATGACCACTGGTCTTGAACACAGAATTAGGTAGAAGTCACAGGTCTGTCTTGTCCCCAATGGAATTGTAATTCCATTTCTTATTTTTGGATTTGTTTTTTCTGATTGACCAATAAGCAAGATTTTGTGGCTTAAACTGATGAAGAACCATCACAAAATTAGGACATATCAAATATGTATTAGATTTTAAGTGGCATAACCTGATAGATTTGAGTATTTGAATAGACATTTCTAGTGCCAATAGTACCTGAAAAGCTTCACTTTAATCTCTAAATGCCAGCAAGGATACCCAGTAATAATCTCTGTTTTTAATGTGGTTCTTAATGGTGAAAACTTTACCTGACAGAGATTTAATTTTGAGTTTAACTCCATCAACCATCTCTGTCTACAGGCATGTTACTTTATGTAATTGCAGTGCTTGAATAACTGGGTAGGGTCCTAGCTATCTTAAATTTATTTTACTTGTTTTTATATATGAGCAAATGTAGCAGAAATAACCAAAAATACACCTCAAATTCTCTCCAAGGTAGTTAAAAAACAAGACCATGTTGGTGAAGCAGAAATTTTAAAGGCATAGATTATGGAGGAAAAGCAGATTTTTTTTAAAAAGTAATAGGAGTTTCCTAAGGTGGTTAAAACTTTGAAGTCTCATAAATACTGTGTTACATGGTGTCAAAGCTTTGAATGCTGAAGTTACAGATGGGAGTTGTCACTGGGGGCAAAGCTGTAGACAGTTTGCACAAATCCTTAAATAGATACACGATGCTTGTGAAAAGAGACGTGAGATTTTGTTGCAGTCTCTGTGCTGGTGATTATCAGATTGGTAGGTGAAACAGGAAAAGGTACGTGAGAATTGTCCTTTACTGTGTTATCCTCTATGATGACAAGCATCATTCTGCTGTGGCAAATGTCTGTTCCCTTGCAGAGCCACACCAGCCTGGGGAAAATACTCACTTGAGACATCTGCTTTTGGATGAGCTTATTGTTGAGCTTAATTGTGGCATCTTTGGAGAGCTGATTGTGCCCTCCGAGAAAATATGAATTATCAATTGCATGGTCACAAGTTGGCATGGCTCTGATTGCAATGTCGTATATATTCCCATCTTGCCCAAATTTGTCTGCCTGGGCTCAGCTTTTGGTGCAGCTGTATGGCCTTAAACCTGAGCTGTGTGACAAAAAACTGTGAGAGAAAAAGTCTCCTTTCCTGGAGAGCTGCTTTTCAGCTCAGCCACTCACCCTCTTTGGAGGTCTGTATGTCTCACTTCAATGTCATAACAACAGCATGCAACTCTGAGGTCTTCATGTCTATCTGTAAGTTAAATCTAAGTAGGTGAAGTAGCACAACTGTAGGACACTGTGTAACAATGCTGAATAGTGCAGGAGTCTCTGGCCCTGCTCTTGCATTCAGAATTGTCTAGAGAAAATAATAAGGAAAATGTGCTTTGCCTCTAGATAGTTTACAACATAATAAAGTTCTCTTAATCAGTTCAATTAACCAAGATTAAAATAGATTTGATAAACTGAAATATATCAAGTGAAAATATACTGGAAATTATATTAACAGAAATTGCACCATAATAAGCTCCTGCCTTATTTTTAAATTCTGAGGGTTTTTTTTTTTCTTTTTTAATATATTTCAGGCTCTAAAGCATTTGTCTCATGTCTGATGCCTGAGAAATTTTCTTCTTTCTTCTGCATTCATTATCTCCATGTCTTTAGATTTTGTCATCTTATTTACTGACTTTTTGTAGAATCAAGAATCAAGAATTAGCACATACAGTGTGCAGAGGTCGATAACCCCTATTTGGGTTATTGAATCTGACTCCTGACCCTGCACAGGACAGCTCAAGAATCACATCATGGAGCATTGTGTTTGAACTCTGTCAGGCTGGTGCTTGACCACTTCCCTGTAGAGCCTGTTTAGTGTTCATCTACCCTCTCGGTGAAAAACCTTTTCCTGATATCCAACCCAAATGTCCCCTGGCACAACCTCATGCTGTTTCCCCGAGATCTGTCACTGGTCACCTCAGAGAAGAGGAGACCTCCCTGCATGATCACCATGAAAATTCAGTATTGAAGTTGAATTGGTCTTATGCTTAAACAAGTTTTAATTCCAAATGGAAAGAGAAATTCAAGGCATGGAACACTTTTTCTCTGTGTATGTTTATGTCAGCTTATGGCAAGTCTCCTGATCCATCAGGAGTCTGCAGTGGCTGTTGCAAGTTGACTGGAAGCCCTCGGAATCCATAAGGGATTCTCTCTTCTGGGCAGTTATGGAGATTAGTGGGCAGTAAAAATCAGATCCTTAATTTGAGAAAGCAGAGGATATAAAGACTCTCCTTATCTCCTGCATACACTGTTAATCAGTGCTACTAATCTTCTGAATACTGTCATGGTGAGCTGATTTACACATGCTACAGAAATTTACACACGTCAGAAATGATGTAAAGAAGAGTTGAACAAAAATACTTTCCAGTCTTAACAGATCGCTTGGTTCATGAATTCAAATATAATTTTAGAAGTCTGTAAAACTTTAAAAGAGGCTCCTGACCATTGTAAGCTGACTTGAAATCAGTGGATCTTAAATTTTCTGGGGAAGCTGACCAGACATTTTAAATATTATTATTTTTGCTTTATTTTTTATAAATTTAACATTTTAATATCATTTATGATTAGATGGAATACTATTAAGCTCACAAAATCAAAGACTAGTGCCTCCTTTTTTTTAGCAGATTACTTATTTCCATAATGAGTTATTTAATCTTCAGTTTTCTTTAAGCTCACCCAAAGGGATGTTTATGATCTTCAAAAGAAAATTTCCTTGCTATATTAAGTAACAGCTAAAACTGAATTCTGATACAGAGGATGAGTTCAGGTTTTTGAGCATTATAAAACAACGAAGTTAATCATCATGATAACCTCAGTAGATTGGATTGCTAATCACCAGAAAGACAGGACTGGTGGGTCAGGTTTTTGCACATTTTTGCCTTGCAGAAACTTGATATAGTTTGGCAGATGGAAACATTATAAATCTCTCCTATATCTGTGTATACATATATGTATAAGTTTACCAACGTGAAACATTGATACCATCTCCTGTGAAGTAATGTCTCCTGAAAGAGAGGAGACATCAAATCAAAGAAACACATTTCTATTAGGAGCCAGCATATTTGCATCTTCCAGTTCATCATTTCCAGAATAAACAACAAAGATGTGAGCAGAGCAGCTTGCTATTTCACATCTGTATTTCGTTAAAAGAAATCTTGTCACATAGCATATGAACTGCAGCTGAGATCAACAATATTCTGGCAAATAACTGCCAACCTTCCTTTATTTTTTCTCTGTCTTCAAGTAAAATAGCACGTGTACCTTTCACATTAAATTATTCAAATAATGGGTAAAATAAGGAAAGAAACAAGTTTGTCTATTTAATTAAGGAAAGTTTTTGTCTTTTAACACAATAGTTTGCATTCTGTGGCATCAAGATCTTCTGAATAAATATTAAAATACTTATAATATTCCATCCATGCAGATACAGAAAATATTCATTTTAATAAAATAAAAACAAAATCAAAGGTTAAAATAACCACAAAACAGACGTGATTGTTCCCAATTTACTTTAAATTTCAGGCATAAATATCCATAATATGAAACAGATCTTCTCATTTCCTGGTACAGTCTTATAAAATCAGGAATTTAAAAAATGCACATAGAAGGGAATAACTGAAAAATATAATATCTGTTGTACAGGAAATTCAGATTGATATTTTTTATTCATTCTGGATCATATTTTTAAAAAAAAAATCAAAACAAAAATTCTCCAGAAAAAAAAGGTGGGAGTTGGAGTGAGGGTTAGTGTGAATGCATATACAAAACAACTTCTCCAAAAAGCAAAACACCTATGAATCAATATCAATCAATAAAATACAACAATGTGATGTGTATTTAAATGAACATTTTATGAGGAATGTTTGAGTGTACAAGCAGAATGAGAATAGTTTATTTGGAAACAAATATTTGAAAACTAAGGGAACACAATTCTCCAGTCAAAATTATTTAATTTTGATAGCACTGAAACAAAATGAAAATTACATCTTAAGGATAAAAAACTTTTTTTAGAGACTGTTCCTATAAAATATCTTATTTTCAGCAACCCACATATTTGAAAGCCACTTCTTATACCTTTCCTACTACATGTAGTGAAGAATGTTTCATCACTGATGGTACCACTGACATTCATTGGCAACGATACCTTTTGGAGGGTATTGCTCCCTCCTATCTGATCACTGCTGCTGCATTATTTGTGTGCTTTGTCAGGCCTATTGTGAGGCTGCCCAAAGTCTCAGAATGGGACAGGGAACAAAGCAAAGAGAAACACCAACAGCAGTCCTGCAACTCTCATGGGCCAAAGGTTCTCTCTAAAGGCTGATTTTTATTCCGTAGTACACGTGCAAAATGCAGTCTTCCTGAAGTCAGACTGCCCTTAATGCTCAAAAATGACAAAGTTCCTTGGGGAGTCCACATTTGTAATGTTACTCTTGTCAAACATAATCAGGTTTTGTACCAGTTGGCCATCTATATTTTAGTTACACAGTGTATATAAAATGCACTTGTAAGCTATCTAACAGACGTTTCTGCTTGTAAAACATGATATCTCAGGTCCTAATGCACAAAGCAGACATTGAGACTGACCCAAGTATTTCATAAGGAAGATGTACTGTCTCTCAAATCAACACATACTTCCCTGGTGATCCAAGTATAAAAAGCCTTTTAGAGCTTGCACTTTGCAGATGCAGCATTGCTTTGCTGCTGTAAAGCACTCATAATATTTGAAGTGACTTTTACAGCAAAATTTTCATCACCGGGAGAAATAGGTGTTCTCTTCTGAGGTTCCTCATTGCTACATAAAATCCATAATTGTAATCTCATCCCCTTACTTCCTATATAGAATGCTTAATATATTAATCTTTTGCCAGGTCAGAGTTCAGGCACAGTTCTAAGTGTATGAGTTAATATCTACTTGTGGAAGTAAGAGTGTGAAAGGCTCTTTAGCCTTTGCCAGCAGCTCTTCTCCAACTCTGCTATTGACAGTACCTCAGCTCATGAGTTACTGTCATGTATACTCATGAAGTATTACTACTCTTCTTAATGCCTACACTTTGAGATTGTGGAATACTTAGAAAAAAAAAAAAAGCTAAAATAAGCAAAGGAAGTTAGGCTGAAGCAGATACTTTTATATTTATAAATATTTCTAATAATAAACAAATAATATTTCAGAGAAATGTTGAAATGAGAACCCTACAAGACACAACATTATTGGCTGTGGTAATGTCACAGAATACCACAGAGACAACAATTCACCCAGGCTCAACAGCAAAAACAACAGAAATAAACCATGGGACTAAAACATATGGCCTAACTTTAAATGCACATATAACGCCTTTAAATAATTCAAACATTCATAACTCTATGAGTCAGGCAAAGATTAGACATGTGAAATAGACATCACCCCTTGCATTTAAGAGGTACCTTCTGTACTAAAATCTTTAGGGTTACAGAAAATCATATGCTATAGCTGAGGCTGACAGGGAACAGATCTCACTGTCCATACACAGTTTATTCACTGTCAGTGAGTAAATATGTACCAGGCACCATTAAGGTAAAATCTATCAAAACTTGAAGGCCACATCCCTTTTCATTTTTAAATGAATGCTGTTTCTACATCCAGTTCTGCTGAAAAAGCTCAGATTACATAAGAAGTTATTCCATTAATATTCTTGGAAAAATTAATTAATTAGTCAGTCGCAACCTGAGATATTCCTGAGTTATATTACAGTTGCAGAATTTATCTCAAAATACTCACAGATTTTGGGAGAAGTTGAGCTGGAATCATATCACACATTCTGAAGGCAATTCCTTTATTCCAATAAGGTACAGTTTCCATGATGTCATTGAAAGTGTCGCTGATCAAAACACATCTCAATTTCATAAGGGGCCTCTTTCTTTCCAACTGATATGTGAAATAATTCAGTTGTGCTCTCTCTGAAGACTTCATTTTCACAGTGAGGAATTGATATGGTTGCAAACCCCCAGTTAAAAACAGTTAAAATTTATTTTGATTTAGAAAAAATTACCATTTTGAGAGGGAGAATTTCTGTTGTGACTTCTCTCTTCCTACTTTCTTTCCCTCCCACCATCCTCCACATCTACACAATAAGAGCTATTTGATGATTTTTAAGTTCCCTTCTGTGTAATTATTATGATAGCCTAGCCACTAACATCAAACTTTTCCTCAGTGAGGAAAAAAAAAAATCTTTTTTATGGAAAATGGTTGAAGCACTTCCTGGAAATGGCAGTCTGAAACAGCAGGGGAAGGGGCAGAAGCCAGCTGAATTAATCTCTTGAAAACCAGGAAGAAATGGCTTTCTTTGAGAATGAAACTGAGCTTTTCCATTCTGTTCTGCTGACACCTCTCATGCAGTGTGACGCAGATGATTAAGGCTACCTACTCAATCTGTTTTGACGGAACTTAGGTTATCCAGAATCACATTTATTATCCAGAAGCACATTTATTATGCATGTATGGGTGAGCAAGAATAAGATGGGGAGGGACACTGTGGGTATATACACATGGTAGCTCATCTCCCCATTGGTTTTGCAGTCTTAGCAAATAGAATCATAGAATCACAGAATTACAGAGGGCCTGGGTTGAAGGGGACCTTAAAGGTCATCTTGTTAAAATTAGTTTTGTGCAATTGCACTGCCAGTTGGAAGTCTGCTAGTGTATTGAGCAGGGCTGTAGTCAGCCAGTGCACTGTTCTACCCAGCCATTCTGTCCACACTGGGGGCCAGCAGCTCCTGGTCCCCCTCTAGGGGATTAATGTTATTAATCTTAACTAAGAACTCTGTCTTGTTGCCTTTCAAGACCAGAAAGAGTAACTCAGACACCATCTAACCTCATGTGTGATATGAGAAACAGAATAGCTGAAAAATAGACATTACCAGGTCTTCCATTGTCCACACAGAAAATAATATGTGTTCTTACTAATGTTCTGAGAGAAAAAGCACACAGTGTGTCCTTTCAGTGTCTCAAAATTCTCCACACATAAACTTGCTTTCTTCCTGTTAACTCTGAATCCCTTTATTATTTCTAATGACTTGACAAGCAGATGCAGTTTAGTATCTCGTTTGTTTGTGATGCTTTCATTCTTTGAATTGCTGAACCTGGTTACTTGTGTTTAGTTATTGGTCACTGAAGTAATGAAATATTTTTTTCAGCTTGAAACTTGTAAAAATAAAAATGTAGAAAAGTTGTAGAAATAAAACAAATGCCAAATAATAAATTATTCTGCCCAATTGATAATGTTTTTGTCATAGTATTGTTCATAATTTCACACTACCAAGATTTTGATGATGTTCATTCTAGATAGGCACTCAGACATATGAATATAGATATATAAAGTCAGCATTGATTCATGCACTTTTTCAAAAGTGTAATCTTATTTTTTTTTCCTATGGGTACAAAGTAAAGTAAATTTAATTTATTGAGGTGAGCCAAATTACCACTAAATCCTTATGAGATTTTATATGTGTGCTTCTGTACATGAGAAATTATTTTATTCTTATGTGATACTACTGTCTTGCCATTTCAGTGTCTCATCTAATAGCCAGGACTGTATCTTTTTCAAATGCAGAATGTTTAAAGTTATGTTGATGGTAAAGAGAATAGATATTTAGATACATTCAAGTATTTAGTTTATGCATGTGGTTGCCATGATGCATCAATAATCCAGTTTATTTTAATTCTTTCCCTTGTTAAAAAAAAAAAAAAAGTAAAAACAAAACCAATAGAAAATCATGGAAGTTTTTTCTGTTGAGTTCGGTTTGCCAGATTTTTGTTAGGAACTATGATATTTCAAAGGTTTCTATCATCTCCAGTCCAGCTTGAAACATAAGACCATTCAATTTTTTTTCTACATTATATATATGCAACATGCATGAAAGATCATAACACGCAGAAACATTTATAATTCTGAAAAATCACAAATCTTCATCTGTTTGTTTAGTTTGGTTTTGGTAACTTGACTTCAATGAATGCAGTATCTGTTAATAAATTATTATTTTGTCTTCAAAAAATTTTGAATTATTTTTTTAAATCACTAGATTTCCTCTTTTATCTTCAAAGACTATTGACAATTGTTTATTCTTACATTTTCTCTATAATGTATGTATCTTTCCCATCTTGTAACTCAGCTTAGTTCAGTTTTTGTTAGGTGTTATTTTTAACTTTATTTCATTCAAATGAGAATATAATACAGCGAGAGCTTCATCCACTGCTGCCACAGCCTCTCTTTCCTTTCCTTGAAATATAATCCCAAGAATTTGTTTTATTGACTTGAATCCTGAGAAAGTGCATGTTTTGAAAGAACAAAGATTCTGCTCTGGAAGACTTTACTTAATGAAAAATCTAGAGGATTTTTCCCCCCTCTGGCCATTTAACACATGGTTTCCTCACATACACCTTCCATCTTTTCCACTGACACATTGAAAATTACATAGGAAAACCCTAATAGAATTTAACTAATGTTTAAATGTTTTTTATATAAAATATTTTATAAGAGAAACATTTATTGCGTTTTAAAATCTTTTGAGTTTAGCTATTGATGCTCTTTAAAAAGGAAAAACTCTCATATTGAAGCAGAGTTTGAACACCACACTCAATATAGGGGCCAATGTGTATTTCACTGATAGTTTCAGGCCTTGTTACATAATGTATGTCTTAAGACTCTGAAAATCAATATTTTGGACTTTCTAGGAGGTAGAAAGAAATTCCCAACCAAAAGAATCAGTATTGGTAAAAGAAGGAATACTGGCAAATTGATGGTCATATTATCTTCTTTATCATTAGGAAAATTTCAAGAAATTTCAAGAAATTTCAGTTCTAGATTATGGACTTCTACTAAAGCTAAAAAAAGCCACCTCTCATTGTTCCTGAAACAGAGAAAAGATTTTGGACTGCTCTGCATCTTCTTACTCATCTGGGTCAGCCATGGGACTCATGTAAATGCTGTTGGGAAGAGTTATTTGAAAGAAATATGAGATCAAAACTTCCACTTCCTTACTCTCTCCCGGGTCACACATATTTAAGCATGAAAGTAAGATGTCGGTGCAAAACCTCTGGTGCCTAGAAAGTCCAGGAAGGGTAGGAGGGATTATTTGGTGTGTTTGTTAGGAAAGAAGGCATTTAAATCATGTCTGTAGTGGTAAGAGCATAGAGGGACCACATTCTGGTCTACCAGCTAATCCAGCACAGCTCAACTGTAAACACCTACATCATTTTCCCTTTTCTCCAGAAAAGGACAAAACTGATTACTGAGTGCAGTTCTTGGCATACACCTTTTTTCAGACAGTGGCTGAGCACTCTCTGGAAGTGTAGGAATTAGCATAGGCCAAAGCTGTGAAGGCAGCAAACTGACTGACAGAAACCATGAATGAACCTTGTCTAAGAGTCTGTGCAGCCTTACTGGGGAAAACAGAGCAAAAGGGAGACAGAATATTAAAAATATCAATATAGACTATAGACAAGTTTGAAATCAGCTGCGGGGTAAAGAAAATAAGGAAGGATACAGAGTGGGAGGCATTCATCTGAGAAACAGATCTCAGGAACAGGTATTGCTCAGTCATGCATTGTTTAGAAATATGGACAAGAATTCAAAAGTAGTTTTGAGGACTTGTGAATCAGAGCAGGAAGATGATGTGTATGAATGGAGATTGGATACACAAAAATCTTCATAGAAGCCCATGACTGCATTATTTACTTCTGCTCCTGAATAAACATTTTCTGTCTTGCTTCAGTAGACACATGGTTTTACTCATTTTCTTTTTACCATGTATGGTGGACTGTTCAATATACTTCCTAAAAACTGATTTACACTTTCAGATATGAGTCATAAACCTTACTTCTATTAGATCTATTTTATGTAGAGAACATGTAGGTTCAAACTAAACACATCTAAGATCAGGAAAGAACTTCTGTGAATGCGTAACTGTTATCAGACCCAGCATTCCTGTTTCCAACCTATTGACTATGATTACAAATTACAAATAGAAAAACTACTGCTTGATTTTACCTAACCTTGAATCCTGTGTGCTGTTTTGGATACCACAATATAAAAAAGATATAAAGCTATTGGACAGCATCCAGAGGTGGGCAGCAAAGGTGGTGAAGGGCCTTGAGGAGAAGCCATATGAGGAGTGGTTGAG
Source organism: Parus major (assembly GCF_001522545.3). Taxonomy (NCBI): domain Eukaryota; kingdom Metazoa; phylum Chordata; class Aves; order Passeriformes; family Paridae; genus Parus; species Parus major. Next base: position 35,178,688 of record NC_031768.1, read on the forward strand.
GTCACTTGGTCTGTTCAGCCTGGAGGGGAGAACTCATTGCAGGCTACAACTTCCTTGGAAGGGGAAGGGGAGGGCAGGCACTGATCTCTGCTCTGTGGTGACCAGCGACAGGAGTCATGGGAATGGCCCGAAGCCAGAAGAGGTTTAGGTAGGAAAATATTCCTCACCCAGAGGGTGTTTGGGCACTGGAACAGGCTCCCCAGGGAAGTGGTCACAGCACCAGCCTGACAGAGCTCAGGAAGTGTGTGGACAGTGCACATGGTGTGACTTTTGGGATGGTCCTGAGCCGGGACAAGAGCTGAGCTCAATGATCCTTGTGGGTCTTCTCCAACTAAGTATATTCTGTGATTTTGGGATTTATTGTTGCAAATGTTAGTAAAGCAACTGAAGCATCAGAAATGTGATGGGTGATGTAATCAACAGTGGGAAAATCACTTTCTGTTTGAAAGTTTATTTAAGAACAAAAAGATCACACATTTCCTTGCCTTCCTTCTCATTAATCATTTACTGTGGATAAGAAACCTTAGTAAGCAATTAAAATGGAATTTGTGATAAAAAAAACATGTTGTATAGAATGTAGTAGGCAAAAACTACTATAAAGAGATAATCACATACCATAGATTAGTGACAAAGGCTTCATTTTTTCACCTAGCAACTTTACTCATACCTGCCACTGTTGCAAACAATCTAAAATAAAATTTTGTTGATTCTGGGGCTACTACATTGAAATTAATTATACAATTTAGACTGTTATTGACATTCATAAAATTATAACCAATGACATGAAACATACTGAAACCAAACCAAACTCTCATCTAGATTGGTCATTTCAGTTGTCAGTTTTTTAACTTTCTACACTTAAAAATTCAATCTATCTATAGGGGTTTTTTTTTATTACATCATTCCTAGAAAGAATGGAAATGATCAGCTGACTATATTTGTTTTCAGTCAATGTTTAATGAAAGGTAGTTACTAGGATTTTCAGATAATTTAAAAATACAAAAAAGGAACTTTTTTTGTTATGCAACAACCTAGATGGTAAATAATGTACTCCAAACTGTTAAGTGTAAAATAAAATGGAGAACAAGGAAATCTCTTTGTTCTCAGTCACACAGGTTTTTCATCACCTCTGTAGCCTAGTGTCCAACCTAATTTTACATTAAACTCTTCCGTGTCCAAAAGAGTTTAATAATAATGACAGACATCATTGTTTGGAACACAGAAGGTAGCAGAAATTAAAATCAGCATGTGTATTTTACTTTTCTGTTTAAATGACAATAATTGTAAAATCCCAAGTCCTGCAGCCAAGGCTATGGAGCATCAGATGAGAGCATCTTGAATCTGTTCCTCTTAGCACCCAAATGTAGACATTGGTTTTCACTGCAGCAGATTTATCCCCTGGTCTGTCTACAGATGTTGGTGTTCAGGTACCCTAACGCGTGTTTTAATGCTGTGGGCTGGATAAGGTTTTATTTGAAGGGAAGCAGCACCATCTATTGCAACCTGATAGCTTAGCTCTAGACCATATAAAGACAGACTTGGCCTGAGCCCAGTTTTCAACTCTTTCTTGCATGCACTTTCATAAATTTGTCCTTGTCCAGCTTCAAATGAGATTAGGATCTCACTTAGTATATGGTGGTGCAGGGACAGGGCTGTGTTCCATGCATGCACATGTCTAATAAAAAGTCAGATCTAAGAGACAAAACTGTTTGCAAACTAAGATAATACAATAGCATAAGCCTAGTCCTGAATAACTGTTGCTTTCAAATGGCTTGGCTGGAGTTTTCATTTCTGAAGTGGGAGGACAGTCAAAAGTTAAGAGCATATTTTACCCAGGTGATACTCTCTCAAAATTTTCTTCCAAAAGCAGCATTAATGTAGGTGTGCAGTACAGTATGTTCTTCTAATAATGACAGTGCTATTGTCATCCATCTATATTTCTGGTTCTTCTCTTTTTTTCAGACTGTCTACAAAGCCTGGCTCTGTTCCCAGTATTTTGAAGTCACACAGTTTCACTGCAGCAACAGAATTCCTTGCAAGCAATACTGTTTGGAGGTTCAAACGAGGTGTCCCTTTATATTACCAGACAATGATGATGTCATCTATGGAGGACTATCAAGTTTCATCTGTACAGGTATAGTATAGAAAAACTAATTTCACTTGTTTTCATAATTTTAAATGTCATGGATTTAGCTCTAACTCTGAGAGCCTGAAGGTATTCCACATCACAAGGATTTGTTGGAGATGCTGGAATTTGAGCTCAGCTCTAGTAATGCACAATTATGATACATACTGCCAGTCATCAGCCTTACAAAACAAAATTGCTAGAAAAAAAATTGTTCTGGTTACTTTTTACACGTAATAATTTGGTGGAGGATTTATTTTACTTCATGTCATGCAATACACAGAGTAAAGAGGTTGCATGTTGTGCAATATTCAGAAAAAAAAGAGAAAGGTTTTAGCATATTCACCTTTGTTTGCCTGCATTCTTATGCCAGATAAATCAAGAATCTGAAGCACAGCATTCAAAGTTGTGCAGCAGCTCTCAGAAAGTGTTTAAGAAAAGATCTTTCACTAGTGAAGAACTTTAAGAATCAGTTATTCACCTGTGAAGAACTGATTTTGTTTGTTTCCTACTGAGTCTGGTTACATTCTATGAATTTATTTTTTTTTTTCATTTTAAAAGGCATTGCTATTGTATATCTCAGGTACCACAGATACTTTTTTCAGGAATGGATGGGAGTCATCCACACAAAATTTCAGCTTATACCAACGTTAACTTCAGATTTCCGGTGCCTAGGCTATCATCTGAGAATCTTGAAGATATTCAGGAAACTTATTCCCAGTAAATTGATAAAAAAGAATCTCAACACTTAGATCATTTGACACCCTTGTCGAAATACCAGAAATTTAACTGTCTTCACCTCTGAATTAGGCCTCCACTGGAAATCTTGATACTAAATAAGTTGTCTAAGGTAAGCTACTTAAAGCCAGAGTCAATTATAAAAATGTTACACACCACCTCAGATGCAGGCATAAGGACCATGGTAACTCCACCATATACCCTGTGTTTAGATTTAGGGTGATTCTGGTAGCAAGGCATTTACTGGATTATTTTATTGGATATTAAACATGTTGCACACAATCAAGCAATATCCATCCATATGCAAAAGAAAATATAATATAAAGTGAGCTTAGTTACAATTTTGAATTTGAATCAATAAGGTGCTTAACACTTCAATGTATTTTTTTTTAATTAATAGCCTTCCAATATGTATATGCAGTAAACAAACTAGTATTATAAATGAGTATAGAAGTGAGAAACGTGTGTGCATTCATGTATATGTACATGTACACACACACATAAACAATGTCAAGAAACCAAACCAACAGCAAAAAAAATCATCTTGGCATGTATTTCACAAAATCTGTTAGGAAATACATATCCATCTCTTCATTTTCCTAGTATAACTCATAATCCAAATTCCTTCCTAAAGCACATGAAATAGATGATTTTGAAAAGATTACTGACATAGAAGATTTAGGGGAGGATTAAACTCATTTTATTGCAGGTATTAATAATGTGGGTATCTACACATAAACTCTGTGACTAAGCTCTCACTAGAGTCATTGGTGTAGTCAGTAGAGCTGAGAGCCATTTAATTCATCCCAAGTAGGGACCTGCACCTGATGAGAGGACTTGCTCACATTGCTGGCTGTACTCTATTTGCTGTAGCTGCTGTTAGTCACCAGGGTCTTACTGCAGACACTTAAAATGAGGGTGACCTAAATCTCATGTCCACTAACAAATATTTGGTTGAACTTTTTGTCCTCTCAAGTCCAAACTCAGCAGCAGCAGAGCAGAGCTTGTATTCACAGACCCAGAGGAGTCAGTATGTTGACCCTAGGGAGTTGTGTGCAAGGGAAGATGTTAAGGACAGGTATGAGGCAGCAATTCAAACTCTGTCTGGAATACCAGCCCATTGTCACCTTTATTAAACAGCAGCTCACTGTAAGAGTGCTTCCTGCCACTAAACAATGAGAAATTAGTCTTTAGTCTGCTGTGGGAATAAAGATTTATACCTCTTTGCAGCTTAATGAAAACAAATTTATTTCATGTGAAATACAGTGAGCTCAACAGCAGACAAAACACTCTAACTCACCATAGCTTGTGATAGATAACTTGAAATCCTTTCAAAGAAAAAGAGCTGAAAGAAGGTCACCCATATCTCGAGGGACATCTCCTACTGCACTTTCTGTGAGTTTCTGCCTGGTATACACCTTCTGAGATTTCTAGTTATTGATCTGTCTCTTCATTAGAAAAACACAAAAGAGTTAGGTCATAAGGTATTTGTATTTAATATTTAGGTGTCAAATAACAAGAAAAGGTATACAAGGGATAGCTGATTTTGTTTGGTATCGATTACAGCCCAGAGCTCAGGATGAGTACTAAAACATTACCTGTAATTTTCCAATTGCAGCCAGGTAGAGGTTGGTGTGGCTCCATGCCCCATGCTGGGGTGTGCTCTAGCAGTAGGAGCTGCCACCTCCCCTTTCAATCCTGTCCTACCGCAGCAGTAAGTCAGAGCACAGAGATCTACTGGAGATGAGGACATGGCAGCACTGATGGATAACAGGGAACCAACACATTTTAAATTTTTTTTTCTTTCAGGCCAGGATTTTTGTGATGGTCAGGTCTGAAAAAAAAACCTGAAGGTTGTAAAATGAAATAATAACAAAGGTTTTATCCTTTCTTGGAAGGTCCACATGATGAGAAAAGAGCATAGAACTGGCTATTTTTCCCCAAGAAATACAGCAGTCATCGTTATATTTGTCATTAAGTTAAAAATAAAAAATATTGTAGTTTATAATATGGATTAATAAAACTTTTTGGATATTCCTGAGGACCTCATATAGTATGTTACAAATATTCTAGCCTGAGAATGTCTAGCTTGATCACCTCCAAAGAAACCATATAACAGGAAAGGGAGAAGGCATGCTACACTCATTTTGTATCACCAGAGTTTGTCTTTTGTAGAACTGCATATGAGGACGAGGAACAACTGCACTGCAAAATTACTTGAGAAATTAATCAAAACAATCAGAATCACAGTGTAGTTCTGATTATGGAAATACACTATTAGATGTAAAGAATTTAGTGTTCCCTTCTTGCCCACTTTCTTCCAGGACATAAAAGGAAAAAAAATTATCCTTCCGTCAAGTGTTGTGCTGTATGTAACATGCTGGTTTTCAAATTCATTAATACTGACTGATTACTTTTAGTTTAGACCTTTGGACTTCATATCCATATGACTAAAGTTTACAATTGCTTCATCCAATGTTTCTTTTTACAGCTCAGCTGTCTAGAACTAGAACTGACCGTGCAAACCAGAATCTCATTTGAGGGAGATGACAATAGTTTTCAGGTGTACATACACGCACAGAAAATTACAGTGAATTAGTCCTGTGCAAAGTTCCAGGTCAAGGTTTTTAACTGTAACTTCTAAGAAAACAGTGTTCAAACCAGCAGGATTGTTTTCTGTTGTAAATGTAGTCATCTCTTCCTTAACTAAATTAGGAGATAGGCTACACACCATACTACCTACCCTACTCCAACCATTTGGTCTATTAAATTTGATTAGAGTGAGGAAAAATCCCTTCAGAGGCACTTAGGTTTAACATGGGATACTCAGCACCAACTGCTTCATTGTACAGATCTTCTCACATTCCCAAAATTATGTGTTAATACAGACATAGTCTTCTCTGACTGCTTGGAGAAACTGCTGTCCACATGTCAAGTCTGGACTAGTTTAGAGTGCAGGCACAGGGATAACACACTGTGTTCCTTTCTTTGTAGTGACCATGACTTATGGTCTCTTTGTGTCCTGGGGCATCACAAGGCCCTTACCCAGCATCAAGTCTCAGACAGAAATCCCTGCCACATACTCGCACTCTTTGTCTGTACAATAGATGTCATGACATTTAATGAAGAAGGGGAGATCCTCTTTGAAGGAAAGGAAGGGAATGTAGTGAGCAGCAACAAGGCAGAGATGTGCTGCATTAACTTCTTCCAAAAGTAGCATGACACCCTTTAGTACTTCCAAAGAGCAGTGTCATCAGAATGAGCCTTCTGCCACCAAGAGGAGAATCAAATTTGTCCATTCTCCTGTGTTGAGCAGACTTCTGATGCTTTTCAGTCAGAAGGAGAAAGTAAAGGCAGAGAAGAGGTAAGTAGATGTGTTTCAGGTGCTTTAAATCACTAATATCTTTCAGTTAATATTAATTTAGACTCCTAATTTTATGTGTTCTGATTAACATCTCAGTTGTTTGGAACACAGCGTGAATCAACTTTGGCAAATAACAGTAACATATGTTTATGAGATCCATGCAAAGTAACACTTCCATGGAAACTCTACCTCCTTTAGCGTAAAGAATTCACTGGAAATAAAACTGTCTGTCATGCTTCATAGCACACACTAATGGTTATAAAGACATAGTGAGAATTATAACAAAGAATTCTCATCAATCTATAGAAAGAGTTGGATGACTAACAAAGCTCAGCAAAAGTATTAGGAGAAATTCTGTAAACTGCAGTTTCCTCTCAAGGGGCAGATGTGTGACTGAGTTTCACCAACAGGTTTAGCTGTAGTGTGTCTCTTTCAAAACAGATATCCTGATTTCAGTGCAATTTGAAATGCAATTTCCTTGAGAAAATGTGATATATAGAAAGCAATACAATCTATCTCTTTTGTAGAACAATTCAAGAAGAGAAAATAATTCTGAATTCAATCTGCTCTTTGTAGTTCTTGGCAAATTCAAAAAACCCATATATTTGATCCAAATTCTTCCTCTAAAAATGCCTTATAAGAATGTGTCATTTGCCTCCTGTCTGCGCCTCTTAATAGGTCGTAAAATATCAAAATATTAAGCTAACAGAGACAGCAGGACAAATCCCTTTTATGTTTGACAGGCATGGTTTAAATCATTACTAGCAACAGATCTGCTTACAGGGAAAATTTGACATGGTTTCTGCAGCAAAATCTGTCAACTAAATAGCTCATCTTTGTGAGTCTAGTGTTCTTCTAGTCTTGAATTTGGGGCTTTCCCATATCATAATAGGTTTATTAGCTGTAAATATTCTTATCTTATAATAATGACCCAGACAATTTACTTATTGATATCCCTAAACTTTCTGTGGTGACACAGTACTTAGATATGTATAATCCTTTCCTATCATATCACAATAGTACATCCTTTTGATCAAAGATTCTACATGTAAAAGCAAAAGTGGAGAGGGACTGGGAAGCAACAAATGCTTTCTAGAAGCAAGTTTTCCTGTATCTCAAAACAGTAAAGGTTAAAATTTTCATTTGTATAGTTTTGAGAGTCAGCCATTTACTAATTTTTCTGACTTCCAGCAGCTCAGTTTTAGAGGAGTAGCACTCAGTTTTAGGGATTTACACCAGCAGCAGCAAATTGGTCCTATGCATAATTTAGGGAATAAATCCATATATCATGAAGAAGCACTATGAATTCTTCTTGGATGTGGGCACATACACATAAGAAAAGGTTTATAAGTTGACTATCTGAAATAATAACCAACATATAGAAATAAGAAATCTGAAAACACAGCAAATGAGATCTCCAACCCAGATCTCCTCCAAAAACTGGAATTGAGTAATGGAAGTTAGCCTTTTCAAAAGAGCTGAACAGCTTTATTGACCAATTTAAGAAAAATTTGTTTGAATAAAGAATATTCAACTTCTTTATTCTTCTTCAATACTCTCCTACATATAATTTTGTTTCATTTTTATAATGTGGAAGGTATAAAACACATGTCTAATCATCATGATGTGTCACAGACACAGCAATTTAGAAACTGAGAAAACCATCTGGATAAGATCAAAAAGTTCTGGCTTCCAGATCAGTTGTAAGCAAGTAGTGAAATCTAGTCATATAATATCTAATGTGTTCTCTTGACTTCCGTAGTTGGAAAATGTTAGTACCGAAATCTCAGAAATAATTCCTCAGAAACAGAAATGCCATGCAGAGTTCTGGCATTCACTGATACAATGATGTCAGTGCTGGATGGATCACTCTTGGCAGACAATATTTACTTTGGGCTTCACAATAAAATGGAGTATTCAAAACTTCTAGTATACTACATCCACTTATCTAGTTTCAAGGTCTTTTTCTCAAGCACAAGAAGTTTCATCTATGTCTCAAAAATAATCAGAAATCTATGTGAAAAATGAACACATGTTAGTGTTTTACAGAAAGCAAGAGGAAAAAGCATAACATATCAGAAGATCTGTTTTGTTTCTGCAGCTTCCCAAATACCTATCCGGCAACGACAACACATATATCAACTAGACCAGTTTCCCATAATGCAAAACACTATACAAATATATATAACTCTTTCTGTACAAATAAACCAAGAAGCCAAGTCAGACCACTGCTGCAGATTCAAATCCAGCCACAAGTGTCACACATCCTGACAGTGCTGAGAGTCATAGGAATGCAACCACTGCTTTTACAGGCTGTTTTCTGCAACTGCTCAGGCAGAAGCCACTGAAGTCTTTGAGTTAGATGGTCACCTACCTACCTACTCAGCAGACCATGCATGCACCAACAGTCTGTGATTTCAATTTTTGTGTAAGAACTTGCTTGGGCTTTGCTGCTTTTTCCCCAAGGCACATTCCACAAAGTGAATATGATATTCATGCTGTCACTCCTTTTTCTTTCAGTCTGATTCAGCTGAGCAGGACATACAGGATTCATCTATTCATCTCTCCATTAACAATCTCAGTGGAGCCAGTAACTTTAATACTTGCATCAACATTAGTAACACACAGTCCCTACAGATGTAACTTCTGTGCTGATCATCAAAATGTTATCTTCATGTGGAAAAAAACCCTATCTGGTTACAAAGAAAAGAGAGAGCTTTTACATGGCCTTTTTGAGTGATAGTGTATCTGTCTGGAGAATGGTTTGAAATAAAAAGTCTCCTGGCAAATTCTAGATCCTTGATTATAATAAAGGTACAATCTTAGTCCATATGGACTAAGATTTCTGCCTGTGGAATATAGCTGACTGCTGAGAAAAAAAATGGGAAATGAAGACACAGAACTGAGAATTTTAAGTAAAAAGTGAAAAGCAAAGTACATTTCAAGCCAAAAACAGCTGACTGGTCAGCCTCAGAAATACAGTTAACAAACATCCAAGTAATATAAAATAATGTTGTTTGCAAACTGAACTATAAAGTCTACAAAGAAAGGCAAAGCCTTGGTGGTTTAGTGGGTACAGATAGTTTTTATTTCTTATACCCACATATTTAATATTTAAAAAAAACAGAAGTCAAACAAAAGGGAGAGAAGCAAATGCACAGGCAGTGGAAGCAAGGACAGGCAACCTTGGAAAAAGTAGAGATGAAATCAGGTTATGTAGGGATGGGGCAAGGAAGGTCAAGAGGAGCTGGAACTGAACTTGTCAAGGCATGCAAATAATAAAAAAAAGGCTTTTATACATATATTAACAAGGAAAGGAAGGCCAAAGAAGGTGTATAGGTGTATCCCTATAAACAATGTTGGAAAACTGAGAACAATGCATGAGGAGGAGGCTGAGGTACTCAACAACATTTTTACCTCAGTCTTGAATGGTAACCTCTCTTCCTTTGTCTTTTAACTGGACAGACAGCAGGGTTGGGACTGGAGCAAAAGTCTGTAAGTAAAGATCAGGTTTACTGTAAGTAAAGATCAGGTTCACAACCACCTGAGGAGCATGAATGTACATAAATCTGAGACCCAATGAATTACATCCCCAGAGACCCAAGAGAATTTGATGATGTAGTTGCCAAGCAGCACTCTGTGATATTTAAAAAGTCATGACAATCAGGTCAAGTCCCAGGTGACTGGAAAAAGGGGAACATTGAGCCCATCTTTAAAAAGGGTAAGAGTTGATAGGTTAAGGAAGATGCTGGCAATTACAAACCTGTCAGACTCACCTCTGTGGCTGGGAAGATCATGGAACAGATCCTTCTAGAAGCTGTGCTAGGGCACATGGAGAACAGGGAGGTGGTTTGAGACAGTCAGCATGGCTTCAACAAGGGTCAATCCTTCCTGATCAACCAAGTCTTCTACAGTGAAATGTTATTTAATATCTTCATCAATAAATAGATTGAATAGTAAATTTTCAGCTGATACCAAAATGAGTGGAGTGGCTGACACATCTGAAGGATGGGATGGCATCCAGAGAGTCCTAGGCAAGATCAAGAAGTGGGCCCATGGGAATGTCATGAGGTTTAACAGGACTAAGTACAAGGTGCTTGAGTTGAGTCAACCCCTGATATAAAAAGTGGCTGGGGGATGAACAGATCAAGAGCAGCCCTGCCCGGAAGGATGTGGGGGTGTTGGTGGATGAGAGGCTGGACAGGAGCCAGCAATGTTTGCTCTCAGTGCAGAAAGCCAAATGTGTCCTGGGATGCATCGAAAGCAGCATGGCCAACAGGGCAAAGGAGGTGACACTGACCCTCTACTTTGCTATGGTGAGACCTCACATGGAACACCATACCCCGCCCTGGGGTCCTAAGCACAGGAAGGACATCAACCTGTTGGAACAAGTCCAGAGGACAGACACCAAGATGATCAAAGGAATGGAACACTTTTCCTATGAGGAAAGACTAAGAGAACTGTGATTTTTCACCCAGGAAAACAAAGGCTTTGGCTACCCTAATTGTGGCCTTTCAGGACTTGAAGGGAGCCTGCAAGAAAGATGGAGAAAGACTTTTTAAAAATAGCCAGTGGTGATAGGACAAGAGGCTTTCAAACTGAAAGAGTAGGTTTAGATTAAATATTGAGATGGAATTTTAGAAAGAAATTCTTTACTGTGAGGGTGATGAAGAACTGGAACAGGTTGCCCAGTGAAGCTGTGGACTCTGCATCCCTGGAAGTGTTCAAGGCCAAATTGGATGGGGCTTTGAGCAACCTGATCTAGTGAAGGGTGTCCGTGCACAAAGCAGAGATGTTGAAACTATATGATCTTTTAAGGTCTCATCCAACCCAAGCGATTCCAAGATTCTATGAATATTTTGATAAAAGAACAAGCTAGTTTTTCCTTCTTGATTTTCCAAGCAGATGAAGCCAGCTTACCTAGTTAAGTCACATATTTGTAAACCTCTGACTTAATAGATGTACTAATTAGATCCAAGGGGCAAAAGCTTATGTTTATGACTACAAAGTGTGTGGTGAAGAACATGTGTTACAGTACAAAATGTCTTACTGAATTTATCTAAATCTTCTACACTGTCATATGAATAGTGGTTCTATAGTTAATTGCTTATCTAATATGTAACTGCAAATTCAAAACCTAAATTCAATTGCTGAATTGAAATAAAGGGGAAATGTAATTTTACATTAAGGAATAAGTTTAATTCAACTCTGAATGTGAAGTTGTCATCAATTTATTTATAATTCAGTAAGTGCATATGAACTATTTAAATACCTTTTGATTGCCAACTTATATACATAGCTTTGATTTCAAAGGAAGTCTGGTTTTTCCAGTAACAAGAAAGGCAGAAAATATAGTCTGAAAAGTAAACAAGCCTCAGTGGGATCAAAGCATTAACCATTCTCTGTGTCTCTTCAATTACTACTAATCATTTGAGCTGCTGCAGTTCACAGAACAAATCACAGCTCCCTGCTTTGGGAGGCACTGCCTGTATGTTGCAATGTTTAGAAACAGACTTATGCACACAAACACCAAAAGATGGGTCTCAGAAAATAAGACTGTTTTATTATGCCTTCAATGAGCAATTGTCCAAATGTTCCAAAATGCAATAGAATTTCTTAAAGAAAAATGTGATCCTTTCAATTATGATCTAGAGTGAGAATAAATTATTTTCAACCTTTGGAATGCTGCATTAGGTTTCTGACTACAGAAGTGGAAAAATTGGTCAGGTTTAGCATAGAATAAACTCTGAATATATAGAACATGAAACAAGCTGCTTTCATTCCGATATCTTTAAAAATTTGGTTAAATCCAAAAACAAACTCAACTTTATTTGGATTCAGATATAACATAACAGACAATTGTGTCAGCTATGTAAAAATGTCAAGGCACCTTAACATTCTTAGCATACCTAACACATATTTTGTTTAATTGTAGATCAGTATTATGGAAGTAGGAACCAAAGCATTCAGGTTTATAATATTTTACGGTGTATTGTTTTTCTTTGCAGGTTATTCACAAAGTGCAAGAAATCTGGTGCCTGGACCTAAGAATGTTGCACTTAAATTGCTTTTTGAAAGTAATACTTTTGTTGTGATATTTTTTGAGAAAATATAATTCTTGTTCCAAAGAATAAAGCTGTTTTCAAAATCACTATCTTAATATTTCAGCACAGATAGATTTTTTTTCTTCCCTAGAAAACCTAGTTCTACCACAGAGTATATTATTTACTGCAGAATTTAATCTAAAATAATTTTAAATGGAGAAAAGCTTTTCTCCAACATTCTTCCATTTGAACACTAGTTAAATGGCCAGAATAGCTAGACTAACCAAGTAGGTTCTAAACAGCTCTGTTTGGAACCTGTTACTGAATTTCATTTCCATAGGTTTGAAAATCAAAATAGCCTATATCATCAGTACATCATTATTTGTTATTTAATTCCTGTCTTTATGTGCTCACATACTAAAAGAACTTCAAGGTCAAAATTTTGTGGAAACATCCTGGGTGATTAGTGCTTACCTCACCATTGGTTGTTACTTCCCAAAAAGGAAGAATTCAAACACCCTCATCATTCAAATATCAATAATTGCTTTTTAATGTTGCTTCTTTACACAATCGTGCTCAGTGTCATACTTCTGCTGAATGATCTTTTGATGCTGTTTGATGATGCACAGTCCTTCAGCATCTCTGAGTATACAGAACAGCAGGACTTCTGAGGGCCTCAGTCTCACCCAGAGATATGGATTCAGAAGTTTAGATTAAATGTCAACTGTTCCTTCAAGCTACTACTCCTGCCAATCTTGGTGCCTGGTATTTATTTTTCTTTTGTGTTTACCCTACAGGGCTCTATGAAAACTATCCAACCAATGCAGAACCAGAATGCTGTGATGTCAGATGGGGACTATTATCAGATCATCAACCCAAAGGGACTATAAAAACAAGTGGCTCAACGATGTGTCACAGGACATCGCTCACAGTTTCATCAGCATCAAGACTGTGTAACAGCAGACTTAAACTGTGTGTTCTTGTATTAATTCTCTTACATACAGTACTTACAGTCTCAGCAGCACAGAACTCAACAGGACTGGGCTTTGGAAGCATAACAACTTTGGAAGATAATTCAGCCAATGAGGAATAAAAGAAAGGATTCATCTTACATGATAGAAACACAACAGGCCCGAATTACTACAGTCAAAAAAAGCAAGAACTGAGTGCTTTACCCTCAGATCTCTTCTTGAATGACCTTTTGGGTAAAATGAAAAGGATGGGCCACTACCCAAACAACAAGGACACACAAACACAGCTTTTTATTGACTAAAAGGCTGTTTGGTGACTTACCTTTCTCACACCATTTTATACACTGTGTTTTAATGTTTGGAGTTTCTTTTTTTTTGTTTGTTTTTTGCACTTGTTAATACAGGATTTTATTTTTGGGACAGTTTCTCAAAGCTAAATTAAGTCTTTTCTCTGTCGATATATTTCTAGTCATTGTGTGTGTTCATCTGATAGTTCTGTCTTTTATGTCTTGTCAGTTTCTATTAGAGGAATGACTGCTATGATTTCATGACATAGCAAAAAAAAAAAAACAGGAAAAAAAAAGAAAAAAAAGAAAAAACAACAAAAAACCCCAAAAAACCCA